>NW_028115926.1:0-97108 GCF_964273445.1 Streptopelia decaocto
AAATGGCTAAAATTCCAGTTGAAATTTTTTCAAAGTCCCTTAAAAAATTTTCCAATTTTTGTCCCAATTCTTCCCATTCCCATTGAAACTTTTCAAATCCCTCTCAAAATTGTTGAAATTCTCTTGAAGCTTTTAAAATTCTCTCTAGAATTTTCAAAATCCACGTCCACATGTTTACAATTTCACGTCAAAAAATGGCTAAAATTCCCGTTGAAATTTTTTCAAAGTCCCTTCAAAATTTTCCAATTTTTGTCCCAATTCTTCCCATTCCCATTGAAACTTTTCAAATCCCTCTCAAAATTGTTGAAATTCTCTTGAAGCTTTTAAAATTCTCTCTAGAATTTTCAAAATCCATGTCCACATGTTTACAATTTCACATAAAAAAATGGCTAAAATTCCAGTTGAAATTTTTTCAAAGTCCCTTAAAAATTTTCCAATTTTTGTCCCAATTCTTCCCATTCCCATTGAAACTTTTCAAATCCCTCTCAAAATCGTTGAAATTCTCTTGAAGCTTTTAAAATTCTCTCCAGAATTTTCAAAATCCATGTCCACATGTTTACAATTTCACGTCAAAAAATGGCTAAAATACCACTTGAAATTTTTTCAAAGTCCCTTAAAAATTTTCCAATTTTTTGTCCCAATTCTTCCCATTCCCATTGAAACTTTTCAAATCCCTCTCAAAATTGTTGAAATTCTCTTGAAGCTTTTAAAATTCTCTCTAGAATTTTCAAAATCCATGTCCACATGTTTACAATTTCACGTCAAAAAATGGCTAAAATTCCAGTTGAAATTTTTTCAAAGTCCCTTAAAAATTTTCCAATTTTTGTCCCAATTCTTCCCATTCCCATTGAAACTTTTCAAATCCCTCTCAACATTGTTGACATTCTCTTGAAGCTTTTAAAATTCTCTCTAGAATTTTCAAAATCCATGTCCACATGTTTACAATTTCACGTCAAAAATTGCTAAAATTCCAGTTGAAATTTTTTCAAAGTCCCTTAAAAATTTTCCAATTTCTGTCCCAATTCTTCCCATTCCCATTGAAACTTTTCAAATCCCTCTCAAAATTGTTGAAATTCTCTTGAAGCTTTTAAAATTCTCTCCAGAATTTTCAAAATCCATGTCCACATGTTTACAATTTCACATAAAAAAATGGCTAAAATTCCAGTTGAAATGTTTTCAAAGTCCCTTAAAAATTTCCAATTTTTGTCCCAATTCTTCCATTCCCATTGAAACTTTTCAAATCCCTCTCAAAATTGTTGAAATTCTCTTGAAGCTCTTAAAATTCTCTCCAGAATTTTCAAAATCCATGTCCACATGTTTACAATTTCACGTCAAAAAATGGCTAAAATTCCAGTTGAAATTTTTTCAAAGTCCCTTAAAAATTTTCCAATTTTTGTCCCAATTCTTCCCATTCCCATTGAAACTTTTCAAATCCCTCTCAAAATTGTTGAAATTCTCTTGAAGCTTTTAAAATTCTCTCTAGAATTTTCAAGATCCATGTCCACATGTTTACAATTTCACGTCAAAAAATGGCTAAAATTCCAGTTGAAATTTTTTCAAAGTCCCTTAAAAATTTTCCAATTTTGGTCCCAATTCTTCCCATTCCCATTGAAACTTTTCAAATCCCTCTCAAAATTGTTGAAATTCTCTTGAAGCTTTTAAATTCTCTCTAGAATTTTCAAAATCCATGTCCACATGGTTACAATTTCACGTCAAAAAATGGCTAAAATTCCAGTTGAAATGTTTTCAAAGTCCCTTAAAAATTTTCCAATTTTTGTCCCAATTCTTCCCATTCCCATTGAAACTTTTCAAATCCCTCTCAAAATTGTTGAAATTCTCTTGAAGCTTTTAAAATTCTCTCTAGAATTTTCAAAATCCATGTCCACATGTTTACAATTTCACGTCAAAAAATGGCTAAAATTCCAGTTGAAATTTTTTCAAAGTCCCTTAAAAATTTTCCAATTTTTGTCCCAATTCTTCCCATTCCCATTGAAACTTCTCAAATCCCTCTCAAAATTGTTGAAATTCTCTTGAAGCTTTTAAAATTCTCTCTAGAATTTTCAAAATCCATGTCCACATGTTTACAATTTCACGTCAAAAAATGGCTAAAATTCCAGTTGAAATTTTTTCAAAGTCCCTTCAAAATTTTCCAATTTTTGTCCCAATTCTTCCCATTCCCATTGAAACTTTTCAAATCCCTCTCAAAATTGTTGAAATTCTCTTGAAGCTTTTAAAATTCTCTCTAGAATTTTCAAAATCCATGTCCACATGTTTACAATTTCACGTCAAAAAATGGCTAAAATTCCAGTTGAAATTTTTTCAAAGTCCCTTCAAAATTTTCCAATTTTGTCCCAATTCTTCCCATTCCCATTGAAGCTTTTCAAATCCCTCTCAAAATTGCTGAAATTCTGTTGAAGCTTTTAAAATTCTCTCTAGAATTTTCAAAATCCATGTCCACATGTTTACAATTTCACATTAAAAATGGCTAAAATTCCAGTTGAAATTTTTTCAAAGTCCCTTCAAAATTTTCCAATTTTGTCCCAATTCTTCCCATTCCCATTGAAACTTTTCAAATCCCTCTCAAAATTGTTGAAATTCTCTTCAAGCTTTTAAAATTCTCTCGAGAATTTTCAAAATCCATGTCCACATGTTTACAATTTCACGTCAAAAAATGGCTAAAATTCCAGTTGAAATTTTTTCAAAGTCCCTTAAAAAATTTTCCAATTTTTGTCCCAATTCTTCCCATTCCCATTGAAACTTTTCAAATCCCTCTCAAAATGGTTGAAATCCCTCTTGAAGCTTTAAAATTCTCTCTAGAATTTTCAAAATCCATGTCCACATGTTTACAATTTCACGTCAAAAAATGGCTAAAATTCCAGTTGAAATGTTTTCAAAGTCCCTTAAAATTTTCCAATTTTTGTCCCAATTCTTCCCATTCCCATTGAAACTTTTCAAATCCCTCTCAAAATTGTTGAAATTCTCTTGAAGCTTTTAAAATTCTCTCTAGAATTTTCAAAATCCATGTCCACATGTTTACAATTTCACGTCAAAAAATGGCTAAAATTCCAGTTGAAATTTTTTCAAAGTCCCTTAAAAATTTTCCAATTTTTGTCCCAATTCTTCCCATTCCCATTGAACTTTTCAAATCCCTCTCAAAATTGTTGAAATTCTCTTGAAGCTTTTAAAATTCTCTCTAGAATTTTCAAAATCCATGTCCACATGTTTACAATTTCACGTCAAAAAATTGCTAAAATTCCACTTGAAATTTTTTCAAAGGCCCTTAAAAATTTTCCAATTTCTGTCCCAATTCTTCCCATTCCCATTGAAACTTTCAAATCCCTCTCAAAATTGTTGAAATTCTCTTGAAGCTTTTAAAATTCTCTCCAGAATTTTCAAAATCCATGTCCACATGTTTACAATTTCACATAAAAAAATGGCTAAAATTCCAGTTGAAATGTTTTCAAAGTCCCTTAAAAATTTTCCAATTTTTGTCCCAATTCTTCCATTCCCATTGAAACTTTTCAAATCCCTCTCAAAATTGTTGAAATTCTCTTGAAGCTCTTAAAATTCTCTCCAGAATTTTCAAAATCCATGTCCACATGTTTACAATTTCACGTCAAAAAATGGCTAAATTCCAGTTGAAATTTTTTCAAAGTCCCTTAAAAATTTTCCAATTTTTGTCCCAATTCTTCCCATTCCCATTGAAACTTTTCAAAATCCCTCTCAAAATTGTTGAAATTCTCTTGAAGCTTTTAAAATTCTCTCTAGAATTTTCAAGATCCATGTCCACATGTTTACAATTTCACGTCAAAAAATGGCTAAAATTCCAGTTGAAATTTTTCAAAGTCCCTTAAAAATTTTCCAATTTTGGTCCCAATTCTTCCCATTCCCATTGAAACTTTTCAAATCCCTCTCAACATTGTTGAAATCCTCTTGAAGCTCTTAAAATTCTCTCTAGAATTTTCAAAATCCATGTCCACATGTTTACAATTTCACATAAAAAAATGGCTAAAATTCCAGTTGAAATTTTTTCAAAGTCCCTTAAAAATTTTCCAATTTTTGTCCCAATTCTTCCCATTCCCATTGAAACTTTTCAAATCCCTCTCAAAATGGTTGAAATCCTCTTGAAGCTTTTAAAATTCTCTCTAGAATTTTCAAAATCCATGTCCACATGTTTACAATTTCACGTCAAAAAATGGCTAAAATTCCAGTTGAAATGTTTTCAAAGTCCCTTAAAAATTTTCCAATTTTTGTCCCAATTCTTCCCATTCCCATTGAAACTTTTCAAATCCCTCTCAACATTGTTGAAATTCTCTTGAAGCTTTTAAAATTCTCTCTAGAATTTTCAAAATCCATGTCCACATGTTTACAATTTCACGTCAAAAATGGCTAAAATTCCAGTTGAAATTTTTTCAAAGTCCCTTCAAAATTTTCCAATTTTTGTCCCAATTCTTCCCATTCCCATTGAAACTTTTCAAATCCCTCTCAAAATTGTTGAAATTCTCTTGAAGCTTTTAAAATTCTCTCGAGAATTTTCAAAATCCACGTCCACATGTTTACAATTTCACGTCAAAAAATGGCTAAAATTCCAGTTGAAATTTTTTCAAAGTCCATGAAAAATTTTCCAATTTTTGTCCCAATTCTTCCCATTCCCATTGAAACTTTTCAAATCCCTCTCAAAATTGTTGAAATTCTCTTGAAGCTTTTAAAATTCTCTCTAGAATTTTCAAAATCCATGTCCACATGTTTACAATTTCACGTCAAAAAATGGCTAAAATTCCAGTTGAAATGTTTTCAAAGTCCCTTAAAAATTTTCCAATTTTTGTCCCAATTCTTCCCATTCCCATTGAAACTTTTCAAATCCCTCTCAAAATTGTTGAAATTCTCTTGAAGCTTTTAAAATTCTCTCTAGAATTTTCAAAATCCATGTCCACATGTTTACAATTTCACGTCAAAAAATGGCTAAAATTCCAGTTGAAATTTTTTCAAAGTCCCTTAAAAATTTTCCAATTTTTGTCCCAATTCTTCCCATTCCCATTGAAACTTTTCAAATCCCTCTCAACATTGTTGAAATTCTCTTGAAGCTTTTAAAATTCTCTCTAGAATTTTCAAAATCCATGTCCACATGTTTACAATTTCACGTCAAAAAATGGCTAAAATTCCAGTTGAAATTTTTTCAAAGTCCCTTAAAAATTTTCCAATTTTGTCCCAATTCTTCCCATTCCCATTGAAACTTCTCAAATCCCTCTCAAAATTGTTGAAATTCTCTTGAAGCTCTTAAAATTCTGTCTAGAATTTTCAAAATCCATGTCCACATGTTTACAATTTCACGTCAAAAAATGGCTAAAATTCCAGTTGAAATTTTTTCAAAGTCCCTTCAAAATTTTCCAATTTTTGTCCCAATTCTTCCCATTCCCATTGAAACTTTTCAAATCCCTCTCCAAATTGTTGAAATTCTCTTGAAGCTTTTAAAATTCTCTCCAGAATTTTCAAAATCCATGTCCACATGTTTACAATTTCACGTCAAAAAATGGCTAAAATTCCAGTTGAAATTTTTTCAAAGTCCCTTCAAAATTTTCCGATTTTTGTCCCAATTCTTCCCATTCCCATTGAAGCTTTTCAAATCCCTCTCAAAATTGCTGAAATTCTGTTGAAGCTTTTAAAATTCTCTCTAGAATTTTCAAAATCCATGTCCACATGTTTACAATTTCACATTAAAAATGGCTAAAATTCCAGTTGAAATTTTTCAAAGTCCCTTCAAAATTTTCCAATTTTTGTCCCAATTCTTCCCATTCCCATTGAAACTTTTCAAATCCCTCTCAAAATTGTTGAAATTCTCTTCAAGCTTTTAAAATTCTCTCGACAATTTTCAAAATCCATGTCCACATGTTTACAATTTCACGTCAAAAAATGGCTAAAATTCCAGTTGAAATTTTTTCAAAGTCCCTTAAAAATTTTCCAATTTTTGTCCCAATTCTTCCCATTCCCATTGAAACTTTTCAAATCCCTCTCAACATTGTTGAAATTCTCTTGAAGCTTTTAAAATTCTCTCTAGAATTTTCAAAATCCACGTCCACATGTTTACAATTTCACGTCAAAAAATGGCTAAAATTCCCGTTGAAATTTTTTCAAAGGCCCTTAAAAATTTTCCAATTTTTGTCCCAATTCTTCCCATTCCCATTGAAACTTTTCAAATCCCTCTCAAAATTGTTGAAATTCTCTTGAAGCTTTTAAAATTCTCTGCAGAATTTTCAAAATCCATGTCCACATGTTTACAATTTCACATAAAAAAATGGCTAAAATTCCAGTTGAAATTTTTTCAAAGTCCCTTAAAAATTTTCCAATTTTTGTCCCAATTCTTCCCATTCCCATTGAAACTTTTCAAATCCCTCTCAAAATCGTTGAAATTCTCTTGAAGCTTTTAAAATTCTCTCCAGAATTTTCAAAATCCATGTCCACATGTTTACAATTTCACGTCAAAAAATGGCTAAAATTCCAGTTGAAATGTTTTCAAAGTCCCTTAAAAATTTTCCAATTTTTGTCCCAATTCTTCCCATTCCCATTGAAACTTTTCAAATCCCTCTCAAAATTGTTGAAATTCTCTTGAAGCTTTTAAATTCTCTCTAGAATTTTCAAAATCCATGTCCACATGTTTACAATTTCACGTCAAAAAATGGCTAAAATTCCAGTTGAAATGTTTTCAAAGTCCCTTAAAAATTTTCCAATTTTTGTCCCAATTCTTCCCATTCCCATTGAAACTTTTCAAATCCCTCTCAAAATTGTTGAAATTCTCTTGAAGCTCTTAAAATTCTCTCCAGAATTTTCAAAATCCATGTCCACATGTTTACAATTTCACGTCAAAAAATGGCTAAAATTCCAGTTGAAATTTTTTCAAAGTCCCTTAAAAATTTTCCAATTTTTGTCCCAATTCTTCCCATTCCCATTGAAACTTTTCAAATCCCTCTCAAAATTGTTGAAATTCTCTTGAAGCTTTTAAAATTCTCTCTAGAATTTTCAAGATCCATGTCCACATGTTTACAATTTCACGTCAAAAAATGGCTAAAATTCCAGTTGAAATTTTTTCAAAGTCCCTTAAAAATTTTCCAATTTTGGTCCCAATTCTTCCCATTCCCATTGAAACTTTTCAAATCCCTCTCAACATTGTTGAAATCCTCTTGAAGCTCTTAAAATTCTCTCTAGAATTTTCAAAATCCATGTCCACATGTTTACAATTTCACATAAAAAAATGGCTAAAATTCCAGTTGAAATTTTTTCAAAGTCCCTTAAAAATTTTCCAATTTTTGTCCCAATTCTTCCCATTCCCATTGAAACTTTTCAAATCCCTCTCAAAATGGTTGAAATCCTCTTGAAGCTTTTAAAATTCTCTCTAGAATTTTCAAAATCCATGTCCACATGTTTACAATTTCACGTCAAAAAATGGCTAAAATTCCAGTTGAAATGTTTTCAAAGTCCCTTAAAAATTTTCCAATTTTTGTCCCAATTCTTCCCATTCCCATTGAAACTTTTCAAATCCCTCTCAACATTGTTGAAATTCTCTTGAAGCTTTTAAAATTCTCTCGAGAATTTTCAAAATCCATGTCCACATGTTTACAATTTCACGTCAAAAAAATGGCTAAAATTCCAGTTGAAATTTTTCAAAGTCCTTCAAAATTTTCCAATTTTTGTCCCAATTCTTCCCATTCCCATTGAAACTTTTCAAATCCCTCTCAAAATTGTTGAAATTCTCTTGAAGCTTTTAAAATTCTCTCGAGAATTTTCAAAATCCACGTCCACATGTTTACAATTTCACGTCAAAAAATGGCTAAAATTCCAGTTGAAATTTTTTCAAAGTCCATGAAAAATTTTCCAATTTTTGTCCCAATTCTTCCCATTCCCATTGAAACTTTTCAAATCCCTCTCAAAATTGTTGAAATTCTCTTGAAGCTTTTAAAATTCTCTCGAGAATTTTCAAAATCCATGTCCACATGTTTACAATTTCACGTCAAAAAATGGCTAAAATTCCAGTTGAAATTTTTTCAAAGTCCCTTAAAAATTTTCCAATTTTTGTCCCAACTCTTCCCATTCCCATTGAAACTTTTCAAATCCCTCTCAAAATTGTTGAAATCCTCTTGAAGCTTTTAAAATTCTCTCTAGAATTTTCAAAATCCATGTCCACATGTTCACAATTTCACGTCAAAAAATGGCTAAAATTCCCGTTGAAATGTTTTCAAAGTCCCTTAAAAATTTTCCAATTTTTGTCCCAATTCTTCCCATTCCCATTGAAACTTTTCAAAGCCCTCTCAAAATTGTTGAAATTCTGTTGAAGCTTTTAAAATTCTCTCGAGAATTTTCAAAATCCATGTCCACATGTTTACAATTTCACGTCAAAAACTGGCTAAAATTCCAGTTGAAATTTTTTCAAAGTCCCTTCAAAATTTTCCAATTTTTGTCCCAATTCTTCCCATTCCCATTGAAACTTTTCAAATCCCTCTCAACATTGTTGAAATTCTCTGAAGCTTTTAAAATTCTCTCTAGAATTTTCAAAATCCATGTCCACATGTTTACAATTTCACGTCAAAAAATGGCTAAAATTCCAGTTGAAATTTTTTCAAAGTCCCTTAAAAATTTTCCAATTTTTGTCCCAATTCTTCCCATTCCCATTGAAACTTTTCAAATCCCTCTCAAAATTGTTGAAATTCTCTTGAAGCTCTAAAAATTCTCTCTAGAATTTTCAAAATCCATGTCCACATGTTTACAATTTCACGTCAAAAAATGGCTAAAATTCCAGTTGAAATTTTTTCAAAGTCCCTTAAAAGTTTTCCAATTTTGGTCCCAATTCTTCCCATTCCCATTGAAACTTTTCAAATCCCTCTCAAAATTGTTGAAATTCTCTTGAAGCTTTTAAAATTCTCTCTAGAATTTTCAAAATCCATGTCCACATGTTTACAATTTCGCGTCAAATAATGGCTAAAATTCCAGTTGAAATTTTTCAAAGTCCCTTAAAAATTTTCCAATTTTTGTCCCAATTCTTCCCATTCCCATTGAAACTTTTCAAATCCCTCTCAACATTGTTGAAATTCTCTTGAAGCTTTTAAAATTCTCTCTAGAATTTTCAAAATCCATGTCCACATGTTTACAATTTCGCGTCAAAAAATGGCTAAAATTCCAGTTGAAATGTTTTCAAAGTCCTTAAAAATTTTCCAATTTTTGTCCCAATTCTTCCCATTCCCATTGAAACTTTTCAAATCCCTCTCAAAATTGTTGAAATTCTCTTGAAGCTTTCAAAATTCTCTCGAGAATTTTCAAAATCCATGTCCACATGTTTACAATTTCACGTCAAAAAAATGGCTAAAATTCCAGTTGAAATTTTTTCAATGTCCCTGAAAAATTTTCCAATTTTTGTCCCAATTCTTCCCATTCCCATTGAAACTTTTCAAAGCCCTCTCAAAATTGTTGAAATTCTCTTGAAGCTTTTAAAATTCTCTCTAGAATTTTCAAAATCCATGTCCACATGTTTACAATTTCACGTCAAAAAATGGCTAAAATTCCAGTTGAAATTTTTTCAAAGTCCCTTAAAAATTTTCCAATTTTTGTCCCAATTCTTCCCATTCCCATTGAAACTTTTCAAATCCCTCTCAACATTGTTGAAATTCTCTTGAAGCTTTTAAAATTCTCTCTAGAATTTTCAAAATCCACGTCCACATGTTTACAATTTCACGTCAAAAAATGGCTAAAATTCCAGTTGAAATTTTTTCAAAGTCCCTTAAAAATTTTCCAATTTTTGTCCCAATTCTTCCCATTCCCATTGAAACTTTTCAAATCCCTCTCAAAATTGTTGAAATTCTCTTGAAGCTTTTAAAATTCTCTCTAGAATTTTCAAAATCCACGTCCACATGTTTACAATTTCACGTCAAAAAATGGCTAAAATTCCAGTTGAAATTTTTTCAAAGTCCCTTCAAAATTTTCCAATTTTTGTCCCAATTCTTCCCATTCCCATTGAAACTTTTCAAATCCCTCTCAAAATTGTTGAAATTCTCTTGAAGCTTTTAAAATTCTCTCTAGAATTTTCAAAATCCACGTCCACATGTTTACAATTTCACGTCAAAAAATGGCTAAAATTCCAGTTGAAATTTTTTCAAAGTCCCTTAAAAATTTTCCAATTTTTGTCCCAATTCTTCCCATTCCCATTGAAACTTTTCAAATCCCTCTCAAAATGGTTGAAATCCTCTTGAAGCTTTTAAAATTCTCTCTAGAATTTTCAAAATCCACTTCCACATGTTTACAATTTCACGTCAAAAAATGGCTAAAATTCCAGTTGAAATTTTTTCAAAGTCCCTTAAAAATTTTCCAATTTTTGTCCCAATTCTTCCCATTCCCATTGAAACTTTTCAAATCCCTCTCAACATTGTTGAAATTCTCTTGAAGCTTTTAAAATTCTCTCTAGAATTTTCAAAATCCATGTCCACATGTTTACAATTTCACGTCAAAAAAATGGCTAAAATTCCAGTTGAAATTTTTTCAAAGTCCCTTCAAAATTTTCCAATTTTTGTCCCAATTCTTCCCATTCCCATTGAAACTTTTCAAATCCCTCTCAAAATTGTTGAAATTCTCTTGAAGCTTTTAAAATTCTCTCGAGAATTTTCAAAATCCACGTCCACATGTTTACAATTTCACGTCAAAAAATGGCTAAAATTCCAGTTGAAATTTTTTCAAAGTCCCTTAAAAATTTTCCAATTTTTGTCCCAATTCTTCCCATTCCCATTGAAACTTTTCAAATCCCTCTCAAAATTGTTGAAATTCTCTTGAAGCTTTTAAAATTCTCTCGAGAATTTTCAAAATCCATGTCCAAATGTTTACAATTTCACGTCAAAATATGGCTAAAATTCCAGTTGAAATTTTTTCAAAGTCCCTTAAAAATTTTCCAATTTTTGTCCCAACTCTTCCCATTCCCATTGAAACTTTTCAAATCCCTCTCAAAATTGTTGAAATCCTCTTGAAGCTTTTAAAATTCTCTCTAGAATTTTCAAAATCCATGTCCACATGTTCACAATTTCACGTCAAAAAATGGCTAAAATTCCAGTTGAAATGTTTTCAAAGTCCCTTAAAAATTTTCCAATTTTTGTCCCAATTCTTCCCATTCCCATTGAAACTTTTCAAAGCCCTCTCAAAATTGTTGAAATTCTGTTGAAGCTTTTAAAATTCTCTCTAGAATTTTCAAAATCCATGTCCACATGTTTACAATTTCACGTCAAAAAATGGCTAAAATTCCAGTTGAAATTTTTTCAAAGTCCCTTAAAAATTTTCCAATTTTTGTCCCAATTCTTCCCATTCCCATTGAAACTTTTCAAATCCCTCTCAAAATTGTTGAAATTCTCTTCAAGCTTTTAAAATTCTCTCGAGAATTTTCAAAATCCATGTCCACATGTTTACAATTTCACGTCAAAAAATGGCTAAAATTCCAGTTGAAATTTTTTCAAAGTCCCTTAAAAGTTTTCCAATTTTGGTCCCAATTCTTCCCATTCCCATTGAAACTTTTCAAATCCCTCTCAAAATTGTTGAAATTCTCTTGAAGCTTTTAAAATTCTCTCTAGAATTTTCAAAATCCATGTCCACATGTTTACAATTTCACGTCAAAAAAATGGCTAAAATTCCAGTTGAAATTTTTTCAATGTCCCTGAAAAATTTTCCAATTTTTGTCCCAATTCTTCCCATTCCCATTGAAACTTTTCAAATCCCTCTCAACATTGTTGAAATTCTCTTGAAGCTTTTAAAATTCTCTCTAGAATTTTCAAAATCCACGTCCACATGTTTACAATTTCACGTCAAAAAATGGCTAAAATTCCAGTTGAAATTTTTTCAAAGTCCCTTTAAAATTTTCCAATTTTTGTCCCAATTCTTCCCATTCCCATTGAAACTTTTCAAATCCCTCTCAAAATTGTTGAAATTCTCTTGAAGCTTTTAAAATTCTCTCTAGAATTTTCAAAATCCACGTCCACATGTTTACAATTTCACGTCAAAAAATGGCTAAAATTCCAGTTGAAATTTTTTCAAAGTCCCTTCAAAATTTTCCAATTTTTGTCCCAATTCTTCCCATTCCCATTGAAACTTTTCAAATCCCTCTCAAAATTGTTGAAATTCTCTTGAAGCTTTTAAAATTCTCTCTAGAATTTTCAAAATCCACGTCCACATGTTTACAATTTCACGTCAAAAAATGGCTAAAATTCCAGTTGAAATTTTTTCAAAGTCCCTTAAAAATTTTCCAATTTTTGTCCCAATTCTTCCCATTCCCATTGAAACTTTTCAAATCCCTCTCAAAATGGTTGAAATCCTCTTGAAGCTTTTAAAATTCTCTCTAGAATTTTCAAAATCCACTTCCACATGTTTACAATTTCACGTCAAAAAATGGCTAAAATTCCAGTTGAAATTTTTTCAAAGTCCCTTAAAAATTTTCCAATTTTTGTCCCAATTCTTCCCATTCCCATTGAAACTTTTCAAATCCCTCTCAACATTGTTGAAATTCTCTTGAAGCTTTTAAAATTCTCTCTAGAATTTTCAAAATCCACGTCCACATGTTTACAATTTCACGTCAAAAAATGGCTAAAATTCCAGTTGAAATTTTTTCAAAGTCCCTTAAAAATTTTCCAATTTTTGTCCCAATTCTTCCCATTCCCATTGAAACTTTTCAAATCCCTCTCAAAATTGTTGAAATTCTCTTGAAGCTTTTAAAATTCTCTCTAGAATTTTCAAAATCCACGTCCACATGTTTACAATTTCACGTCAAAAAATGGCTAAAATTCCAGTTGAAATTTTTTCAAAGTCCCTTAAAAATTTTCCAATTTTTGTCCCAATTCTTCCCATTCCCATTGAAACTTTTCAAATCCCTCTCAAAATTGTTGAAATTCTCTTGAAGCTTTTAAAATTCTCTCTAGAATTTTCAAAATCCACGTCCACATGTTTACAATTTCACGTCAAAAAATGGCTAAAATTCCAGTTGAAATTTTTTCAAAGTCCCTTAAAAATTTTCCAATTTTTGTCCCAATTCTTCCCATTCCCATTGAAACTTTTCAAATCCCTCTCAAAATGGTTGAAATCCTCTTGAAGCTTTTAAAATTCTCTCTAGAATTTTCAAAATCCACTTCCACATGTTTACAATTTCACGTCAAAAAATGGCTAAAATTCCAGTTGAAATTTTTTCAAAGTCCCTTAAAAATTTTCCAATTTTTGTCCCAATTCTTCCCATTCCCATTGAAACTTTTCAAATCCCTCTCAACATTGTTGAAATTCTCTTGAAGCTTTTAAAATTCTCTCTAGAATTTTCAAAATCCATGTCCACATGTTTACAATTTCACGTCAAAAAAATGGCTAAAATTCCAGTTGAAATTTTTTCAAAGTCCCTTCAAAATTTTCCAATTTTTGTCCCAATTCTTCCCATTCCCATTGAAACTTTTCAAATCCCTCTCAAAATTGTTGAAATTCTCTTGAAGCTTTTAAAATTCTCTCGAGAATTTTCAAAATCCACGTCCACATGTTTACAATTTCACGTCAAAAAATGGCTAAAATTCCAGTTGAAATTTTTTCAAAGTCCCTTAAAAATTTTCCAATTTTTGTCCCAATTCTTCCCATTCCCATTGAAACTTTTCAAATCCCTCTCAACATTGTTGAAATTCTCTTGAAGCTTTTAAAATTCTCTCTAGAATTTTCAAAATCCATGTCCAAATGTTTACAATTTCACGTCAAAAAATGGCTAAAATTCCAGTTGAAATTTTTTCAAAGTCCCTTAAAAATTTTCCAATTTTTGTCCCAACTCTTCCCATTCCCATTGAAACTTTTCAAATCCCTCTCAAAATTGTTGAAATCCTCTTGAAGCTTTTAAAATTCTCTCTAGAATTTTCAAAATCCATGTCCACATGTTCACAATTTCACGTCAAAAAATGGCTAAAATTCCCGTTGAAATGTTTTCAAAGTCCCTTAAAAATTTTCCAATTTTTGTCCCAATTCTTCCCATTCCCATTGAAACTTTTCAAATCCCTCTCAAAATTGTTGAAATTCTGTTGAAGCTTTTAAAATTCTCTCTAGAATTTTCAAAATCCATGTCCACATGTTTACAATTTCACGTCAAAAAATGGCTAAAATTCCAGTTGAAATTTTTTCAAAGTCCCTTAAAAATTTTCCAATTTTTGTCCCAATTCTTCCCATTCCCATTGAAACTTTTCAAATCCCTCTCAAAATTGTTGAAATTCTCTTCAAGCTTTTAAAATTCTCTCGAGAATTTTCAAAATCCATGTCCACATGTTTACAATTTCACGTCAAAAACTGGCTAAAATTCCAGTTGAAATTTTTTCAAAGTCCCTTCAAAATTTTCCAATTTCTGTCCCAATTCTTCCCATTCCCATTGAAACTTTTCAAATCCCTCTCAAAATTGTTGAAATTCTCTTGAAGCTTTTAAAATTCTCTCTAGAATTTTCAAAATCCATGTCCACATGTTTACAATTTCACGTCAAAAAATGGCTAAAATTCCAGTTGAAATTTTTTCAAAGTCCCTGAAAAATTTTCCAATTTTTGTCCCAATTCTTCCCATTCCCATTGAAACTTTTCAAATCCCTCTCAAAATTGTTGACATTCTCTTGAAGCTTTTAAAATTCTCTCTAGAATTTTCAAAATCCATGTCCACATGTTTACAATTTCGCATCAAAAAATGGCTAAAATTCCAGTTGAAATTTTTTCAAAGTCCCTTAAAAATTTTCCAATTTTTGTCCCAATTCTTCCCATTCCCATTGAAACTTTTCAAATCCCTCTCAAAATTGTTGAAATTCTCTTGAAGCTTTTAAAATTCTCTCGAGAATTTTCAAAATCCACGTCCACATGTTTACAATTTCACGTCAAAAAATGGCTAAAATTCCAGTTGAAATTTTTTCAAAGTCCCTTAAAAATTTTCCAATTTTTGTCCCAATTCTTCCCATTCCCATTGAAACTTTTCAAATCCCTCTCAAAATGGTTGAAATCCTCTTGAAGCTTTTAAAATTCTCTCTAGAATTTTCAAAATCCACTTCCACATGTTTACAATTTCACGTCAAAAAATGGCTAAAATTCCAGTTGAAATTTTTTCAAAGTCCCTTAAAAATTTTCCAATTTTTGTCCCAATTCTTCCCATTCCCATTGAAACTTTTCAAATCCCTCTCAACATTGTTGAAATTCTCTTGAAGCTTTTAAAATTCTCTCTAGAATTTTCAAAATCCATGTCCACATGTTTACAATTTCACGTCAAAAAAATGGCTAAAATTCCAGTTGAAATTTTTTCAAAGTCCCTTAAAAATTTTCCAATTTTTGTCCCAATTCTTCCCATTCCCATTGAAACTTTTCAAAGCCCTCTCAAAATTGTTGAAATTCTCTTGAAGCTTTTAAAATTCTCTCGAGAATTTTCAAAATCCACGTCCACATGTTTACAATTTCACGTCAAAAAATGGCTAAAATTCCAGTTGAAATTTTTTCAAAGTCCCTTAAAAATTTTCCAATTTTTGTCCCAATTCTTCCCATTCCCATTGAAACTTTTCAAATCCCTCTCAAAATTGTTGAAATTCTCTTGAAGCTTTTAAAATTCTCTCTAGAATTTTCAAAATCCATGTCCAAATGTTTACAATTTCACGTCAAAAAATGGCTAAAATTCCAGTTGAAATTTTTTCAAAGTCCCTTAAAAATTTTCCAATTTTTGTCCCAACTCTTCCCATTCCCATTGAAACTTTTCAAATCCCTCTCAAAATTGTTGAAATCCTCTTGAAGCTTTTAAAATTCTCTCTAGAATTTTCAAAATCCATGTCCACATGTTCACAATTTCACGTCAAAAAATGGCTAAAATTCCCGTTGAAATGTTTTCAAAGTCCCTTAAAAATTTTCCAATTTTTGTCCCAATTCTTCCCATTCCCATTGAAACTTTTCAAATCCCTCTCAAAATTGTTGAAATTCTGTTGAAGCTTTTAAAATTCTCTCTAGAATTTTCAAAATCCATGTCCACATGTTTACAATTTCACGTCAAAAAATGGCTAAAATTCCAGTTGAAATTTTTTCAAAGTCCCTTAAAAATTTTCCAATTTTTGTCCCAATTCTTCCCATTCCCATTGAAACTTTTCAAATCCCTCTCAAAATTGTTGAAATTCTCTTCAAGCTTTTAAAATTCTCTCGAGAATTTTCAAAATCCATGTCCACATGTTTACAATTTCACGTCAAAAACTGGCTAAAATTCCAGTTGAAATTTTTTCAAAGTCCCTTCAAAATTTTCCAATTTCTGTCCCAATTCTTCCCATTCCCATTGAAACTTTTCAAATCCCTCTCAAAATTGTTGAAATTCTCTTGAAGCTTTTAAAATTCTCTCTAGAATTTTCAAAATCCATGTCCACATGTTTACAATTTCACGTCAAAAAATGGCTAAAATTCCAGTTGAAATGTTTTCAAAGACCCTTAAAAATTTTCCAATTTTTGTCCCAATTCTTCCCATTCCCATTGAAACTTTTCAAATCCCTCTCAAAATTGTTGAAATTCTCTTGAAGCTCTTAAAATTCTCTCCAGAATTTTCAAAATCCATGTCCACATGTTTACAATTTCACGTCAAAAAATGGCTAAAATTCCAGTTGAAATTTTTTCAAAGTCCCTTAAAAGTTTTCCAACTTTTGTCCCAATTCTTCCCATTCCCATTGAAACTTTTCAAATCCCTCTCAACATTGTTGAAATCCTCTTGAAGCTCTTAAAATTCTCTCTAGAATTTTCAAAATCCATGTCCACATGTTTACAATTTCACGTCAAAAAATGGCTAAAATTCCAGTTGAAATTTTTTCAAAGTCCCTTAAAAATTTTCCAATTTTTGTCCCAATTCTTCCCATTCCCATTGAAACTTTTCAAATCCCTCTCAACATTGTTGAAATTCTCTTGAAGCTCTTAAAATTCTCTCTAGAATTTTCAAAATCCATGTCCACATGTTTACAATTTCACGTCAAAAAATGGCTAAAATTCCAGTTGAAATTTTTTCAAAGTCCCTGAAAAATTTTCCAATTTTTGTCCCAATTCTTCCCATTCCCATTGAAACTTTTCAAATCCCTCTCAAAATTGTTGACATTCTCTTGAAGCTTTTAAAATTCTCTCTAGAATTTTCAAAATCCATGTCCACATGTTTACAATTTCGCATCAAAAAATGGCTAAAATTCCAGTTGAAATTTTTTCAAAGTCCCTTAAAAATTTTCCAATTTTTGTCCCAATTCTTCCCATTCCCATTGAAACTTTTCAAATCCCTCTCAAAATTGTTGAAATTCTCTTGAAGCTTTTAAAATTCTCTCTAGAATTTTCAAAATCCATGTCCACATGTTTACAATTTCGCGTCAAAAAATGGCTAAAATTCCAGTTGAAATTTTTTCAAAGTCCCTTAAAAATTTTCCAATTTTTGTCCCAATTCTTCCCATTCCCATTGAAACTTTTCAAATCCCTCTCAAAATTGTTGAAATTCTCTTGAAGCTTTTAAAATTCTCTCTAGAATTTTCAAAATCCATGTCCAAATGTTTACAATTTCACGTCAAAAAATGGCTAAAATTCCAGTTGAAATTTTTTCAAAGTCCCTTAAAAATTTTCCAATTTTTGTCCCAACTCTTCCCATTCCCATTGAAACTTTTCAAATCCCTCTCAAAATTGTTGAAATCCTCTTGAAGCTTTTAAAATTCTCTCTAGAATTTTCAAAATCCATGTCCACATGTTCACAATTTCACGTCAAAAAATGGCTAAAATTCCCGTTGAAATGTTTTCAAAGTCCCTTAAAATTTTCCAATTTTTGTCCCAATTCTTCCCATTCCCATTGAAACTTTTCAAATCCCTCTCAAAATTGTTGAAATTCTGTTGAAGCTTTTAAAATTCTCTCTAGAATTTTCAAAATCCATGTCCACATGTTTACAATTTCACGTCAAAAAATGGCTAAAATTCCAGTTGAAATTTTTTCAAAGTCCCTTAAAAATTTTCCAATTTTTGTCCCAATTCTTCCCATTCCCATTGAAACTTTTCAAATCCCTCTCAAAATTGTTGAAATTCTCTTCAAGCTTTTAAAATTCTCTCGAGAATTTTCAAAATCCATGTCCACATGTTTACAATTTCACGTCAAAAACTGGCTAAAATTCCAGTTGAAATTTTTTCAAAGTCCCTTCAAAATTTTCCAATTTCTGTCCCAATTCTTCCCATTCCCATTGAAACTTTTCAAATCCCTCTCAAAATTGTTGAAATTCTCTTGAAGCTTTTAAAATTCTCTCTAGAATTTTCAAAATCCATGTCCACATGTTTACAATTTCACGTCAAAAAATGGCTAAAATTCCAGTTGAAATGTTTTCAAAGACCCTTAAAAATTTTCCAATTTTTGTCCCAATTCTTCCCATTCCCATTGAAACTTTTCAAATCCCTCTCAAAATTGTTGAAATTCTCTTGAAGCTCTTAAAATTCTCTCCAGAATTTTCAAAATCCATGTCCACATGTTTACAATTTCACGTCAAAAAATGGCTAAAATTCCAGTTGAAATTTTTTCAAAGTCCCTTAAAAGTTTTCCAACTTTTGTCCCAATTCTTCCCATTCCCATTGAAACTTTTCAAATCCCTCTCAACATTGTTGAAATCCTCTTGAAGCTCTTAAAATTCTCTCTAGAATTTTCAAAATCCATGTCCACATGTTTACAATTTCACGTCAAAAAATGGCTAAAATTCCAGTTGAAATTTTTTCAAAGTCCCTTAAAAATTTTCCAATTTTTGTCCCAATTCTTCCCATTCCCATTGAAACTTTTCAAATCCCTCTCAACATTGTTGAAATTCTCTTGAAGCTCTTAAAATTCTCTCTAGAATTTTCAAAATCCATGTCCACATGTTTACAATTTCACGTCAAAAAATGGCTAAAATTCCAGTTGAAATTTTTTCAAAGTCCCTGAAAAATTTTCCAATTTTTGTCCCAATTCTTCCCATTCCCATTGAAACTTTTCAAATCCCTCTCAAAATTGTTGACATTCTCTTGAAGCTTTTAAAATTCTCTCTAGAATTTTCAAAATCCATGTCCACATGTTTACAATTTCGCATCAAAAAATGGCTAAAATTCCAGTTGAAATTTTTTCAAAGTCCCTTAAAAATTTTCCAATTTTTGTCCCAATTCTTCCCATTCCCATTGAAACTTTTCAAATCCCTCTCAAAATTGTTGAAATTCTCTTGAAGCTTTTAAAATTCTCTCTAGAATTTTCAAAATCCATGTCCACATGTTTACAATTTCGCGTCAAAAAATGGCTAAAATTCCAGTTGAAATTTTTTCAAAGTCCCTTAAAAATTTTCCAATTTTTGTCCCAATTCTTCCCATTCCCATTGAAACTTTTCAAATCCCTCTCAAAATTGTTGAAATTCTCTTGAAGCTTTCAAAATTCTCTCGAGAATTTTCAAAATCCATGTCCACATGTTTACAATTTCACGTCAAAAAAATGGCTAAAATTCCAGTTGAAATTTTTTCAAAGTCCCTGAAAAATTTTCCAATTTTTGTCCCAATTCTTCCCATTCCCATTGAAACTTTTCAAATCCCTCTCAAAATTGTTGACATTCTCTTGAAGCTTTTAAAATTCTCTCTAGAATTTTCAAAATCCACTTCCACATGTTTACAATTTCACGTCAAAAAATGGCTAAAATTCCAGTTGAAATTTTTTCAAAGTCCCTTAAAAATTTTCCAATTTTTGTCCCAATTCTTCCATTCCCATTGAAACTTTTCAAATCCCTCTCAAAATTGTTGAAATTCTCTTGAAGCTTTTAAAATTCTCTCTAGAATTTTCAAAATCCATGTCCACATGGTTACAATTTCACGTCAAATAATGGCTAAAATTCCAGTTGAAATTTTTTCAAAGTCCCTTAAAAATTTTCCAATTTTTGTCCCAATTCTTCCCATTCCCATTGAAACTTTTCAAATCCCTCTCAACATTGTTGAAATTCTCTTGAAGCTTTTAAAATTCTCTCTAGAATTTTCAAAATCCATGTCCACATGTTTACAATTTCGCGTCAAAAAATGGCTAAAATTCCAGTTGAAATGTTTTCAAAGTCCCTTAAAAATTTTCCAATTTTTGTCCCAATTCTTCCCATTCCCATTGAAACTTTTCAAATCCCTCTCAAAATTGTTGAAATTCTCTTGAAGCTTTCAAAATTCTCTCGAGAATTTTCAAAATCCATGTCCACATGTTTACAATTTCACGTCAAAAAAATGGCTAAAATTCCAGTTGAAATTTTTTCAATGTCCCTGAAAAATTTTCCAATTTTTGTCCCAATTCTTCCCATTCCCATTGAAACTTTTCAAAGCCCTCTCAAAATTGTTGAAATTCTCTTGAAGCTTTTAAAATTCTCTCTAGAATTTTCAAAATCCATGTCCACATGTTTACAATTTCACGTCAAAAAATGGCTAAAATTCCAGTTGAAATTTTTTCAAAGTCCCTTAAAAATTTTCCAATTTTTGTCCCAATTCTTCCCATTCCCATTGAAACTTTTCAAATCCCTCTCAACATTGTTGAAATTCTCTTGAAGCTTTTAAAATTCTCTCTAGAATTTTCAAAATCCACGTCCACATGTTTACAATTTCACGTCAAAAAATGGCTAAAATTCCAGTTGAAATTTTTTCAAAGTCCCTTAAAAATTTTCCAATTTTTGTCCCAATTCTTCCCATTCCCATTGAAACTTTTCAAATCCCTCTCAAAATTGTTGAAATTCTCTTGAAGCTTTTAAAATTCTCTCTAGAATTTTCAAAATCCACGTCCACATGTTTACAATTTCACGTCAAAAAATGGCTAAAATTCCAGTTGAAATTTTTTCAAAGTCCCTTCAAAATTTTCCAATTTTTGTCCCAATTCTTCCCATTCCCATTGAAACTTTTCAAATCCCTCTCAAAATTGTTGAAATTCTCTTGAAGCTTTTAAAATTCTCTCTAGAATTTTCAAAATCCACGTCCACATGTTTACAATTTCACGTCAAAAAATGGCTAAAATTCCAGTTGAAATTTTTTCAAAGTCCCTTAAAAATTTTCCAATTTTTGTCCCAATTCTTCCCATTCCCATTGAAACTTTTCAAATCCCTCTCAAAATGGTTGAAATCCTCTTGAAGCTTTTAAAATTCTCTCTAGAATTTTCAAAATCCACTTCCACATGTTTACAATTTCACGTCAAAAAATGGCTAAAATTCCAGTTGAAATTTTTTCAAAGTCCCTTAAAAATTTTCCAATTTTTGTCCCAATTCTTCCCATTCCCATTGAAACTTTTCAAATCCCTCTCAACATTGTTGAAATTCTCTTGAAGCTTTTAAAATTCTCTCTAGAATTTTCAAAATCCACGTCCACATGTTTACAATTTCACGTCAAAAAATGGCTAAAATTCCAGTTGAAATTTTTTCAAAGTCCCTTAAAAATTTTCCAATTTTTGTCCCAATTCTTCCCATTCCCATTGAAACTTTTCAAATCCCTCTCAAAATTGTTGAAATTCTCTTGAAGCTTTTAAAATTCTCTCTAGAATTTTCAAAATCCACGTCCACATGTTTACAATTTCACGTCAAAAAATGGCTAAAATTCCAGTTGAAATTTTTTCAAAGTCCCTGAAAAATTTTCCAATTTTTGTCCCAATTCTTCCCATTCCCATTGAAACTTTTCAAATCCCTCTCAAAATTGTTGAAATTCTCTTGAAGCTTTTAAAATTCTCTCTAGAATTTTCAAAATCCACGTCCACATGTTTACAATTTCACGTCAAAAAATGGCTAAAATTCCAGTTGAAATTTTTTCAAAGTCCTTAAAAATTTTCCAATTTTTGTCCCAATTCTTCCCATTCCCATTGAAACTTTTCAAATCCCTCTCAAAATTGTTGAAATCCTCTTGAAGCTTTTAAAATTCTCTCTAGAATTTTCAAAATCCACTTCCACATGTTTACAATTTCACGTCAAAAAATGGCTAAAATTCCAGTTGAAATTTTTTCAAAGTCCCTTAAAAATTTTCCAATTTTTGTCCCAATTCTTCCCATTCCCATTGAAACTTTTCAAATCCCTCTCAACATTGTTGAAATTCTCTTGAAGCTTTTAAAATTCTCTCTAGAATTTTCAAAATCCATGTCCACATGTTTACAATTTCACGTCAAAAAATGGCTAAAATTCCAGTTGAAATTTTTTCAAAGTCCCTTAAAAATTTTCCAATTTTTGTCCCAATTCTTCCCATTCCCATTGAAACTTTTCAAATCCCTCTCAAAATTGTTGAAATTCTCTTGAAGCTTTTAAAATTCTCTCGAGAATTTTCAAAATCCACGTCCACATGTTTACAATTTCACGTCAAAAAATGGCTAAAATTCCAGTTGAAATTTTTTCAAAGTCCCTTAAAAATTTTCCAATTTTTGTCCCAATTCTTCCCATTCCCATTGAAACTTTTCAAATCCCTCTCAAAATTGTTGAAATTCTCTTGAAGCTTTTAAAATTCTCTCTAGAATTTTCAAAATCCATGTCCAAATGTTTACAATTTCACGTCAAAAAATGGCTAAAATTCCAGTTGAAATTTTTTCAAAGTCCCTTAAAAATTTTCCAATTTTTGTCCCAACTCTTCCCATTCCCATTGAAACTTTTCAAATCCCTCTCAAAATTGTTGAAATCCTCTTGAAGCTTTTAAAATTCTCTCTAGAATTTTCAAAATCCATGTCCACATGTTCACAATTTCACGTCAAAAAATGGCTAAAATTCCCGTTGAAATGTTTTCAAAGTCCCTTAAAAATTTTCCAATTTTTGTCCCAATTCTTCCCATTCCCATTGAAACTTTTCAAAGCCCTCTCAAAATTGTTGAAATTCTGTTGAAGCTTTTAAAATTCTCTCTAGAATTTTCAAAATCCATGTCCACATGTTTACAATTTCACGTCAAAAAATGGCTAAAATTCCAGTTGAAATTTTTTCAAAGTCCCTTAAAAATTTTCCAATTTTTGTCCCAATTCTTCCCATTCCATTGAAACTTTTCAAATCCCTCTCAAAATTGTTGAAATTCTCTTCAAGCTTTTAAAATTCTCTCGAGAATTTTCAAAATCCATGTCCACATGTTTACAATTTCACGTCAAAAACTGGCTAAAATTCCAGTTGAAATTTTTTCAAAGTCCCTTCAAAATTTTCCAATTTCTGTCCCAATTCTTCCCATTCCCATTGAAACTTTTCAAATCCCTCTCAAAATTGTTGAAATTCTCTTGAAGCTTTTAAAATTCTCTCTAGAATTTTCAAAATCCATGTCCACATGTTTACAATTTCACGTCAAAAAATGGCTAAAATTCCAGTTGAAATTTTTTCAAAGTCCCTGAAAAATTTTCCAATTTTTGTCCCAATTCTTCCCATTCCCATTGAAACTTTTCAAATCCCTCTCAAAATTGTTGACATTCTCTTGAAGCTTTTAAAATTCTCTCTAGAATTTTCAAAATCCATGTCCACATGTTTACAATTTCGCATCAAAAAATGGCTAAAATTCCAGTTGAAATTTTTTCAAAGTCCCTTAAAAATTTTCCAATTTTTGTCCCAATTCTTCCCATTCCCATTGAAACTTTTCAAATCCCTCTCAAAATTGTTGAAATTCTCTTGAAGCTTTTAAAATTCTCTCTAGAATTTTCAAAATCCACGTCCACATGTTTACAATTTCACGTCAAAAAATGGCTAAAATTCCAGTTGAAATTTTTCAAAGTCCCTTAAAAATTTTCCAATTTTTGTCCCAATTCTTCCCATTCCCATTGAAACTTTTCAAATCCCTCTCAAAATGGTTGAAATCCTCTTGAAGCTTTTAAAATTCTCTCTAGAATTTTCAAAATCCACTTCCACATGTTTACAATTTCACGTCAAAAAATGGCTAAAATTCCAGTTGAAATTTTTTCAAAGTCCCTTAAAAATTTTCCAATTTTTGTCCCAATTCTTCCCATTCCCATTGAAACTTTTCAAATCCCTCTCAACATTGTTGAAATTCTCTTGAAGCTTTTAAAATTCTCTCTAGAATTTTCAAAATCCATGTCCACATGTTTACAATTTCACGTCAAAAAAATGGCTAAAATTCCAGTTGAAATTTTTTCAAAGTCCCTTCAAAATTTTCCAATTTTTGTCCCAATTCTTCCCATTCCCATTGAAACTTTTCAAATCCCTCTCAAAATTGTTGAAATTCTCTTGAAGCTTTTAAAATTCTCTCGAGAATTTTCAAAATCCACGTCCACATGTTTACAATTTCACGTCAAAAAATGGCTAAAATTCCAGTTGAAATTTTTTCAAAGTCCCTTAAAAATTTTCCAATTTTTGTCCCAATTCTTCCCATTCCCATTGAAACTTTTCAAATCCCTCTCAAAATTGTTGAAATTCTCTTGAAGCTTTTAAAATTCTCTCTAGAATTTTCAAAATCCATGTCCAAATGTTTACAATTTCACGTCAAAAAATGGCTAAAATTCCAGTTGAAATTTTTTCAAAGTCCCTTAAAAATTTTCCAATTTTTGTCCCAACTCTTCCCATTCCCATTGAAACTTTTCAAATCCCTCTCAAAATTGTTGAAATCCTCTTGAAGCTTTTAAAATTCTCTCTAGAATTTTCAAAATCCATGTCCACATGTTCACAATTTCACGTCAAAAAATGGCTAAAATTCCCGTTGAAATGTTTTCAAAGTCCCTTAAAAATTTTCCAATTTTTGTCCCAATTCTTCCCATTCCCATTGAAACTTTTCAAATCCCTCTCAAAATTGTTGAAATTCTGTTGAAGCTTTTAAAATTCTCTCTAGAATTTTCAAAATCCATGTCCACATGTTTACAATTTCACGTCAAAAAATGGCTAAAATTCCAGTTGAAATTTTTTCAAAGTCCCTTAAAAATTTTCCAATTTTTGTCCCAATTCTTCCCATTCCCATTGAAACTTTTCAAATCCCTCTCAAAATTGTTGAAATTCTCTTCAAGCTTTTAAAATTCTCTCGAGAATTTTCAAAATCCATGTCCACATGTTTACAATTTCACGTCAAAAACTGGCTAAAATTCCAGTTGAAATTTTTTCAAAGTCCCTTCAAAATTTTCCAATTTCTGTCCCAATTCTTCCCATTCCCATTGAAACTTTTCAAATCCCTCTCAAAATTGTTGAAATTCTCTTGAAGCTTTTAAAATTCTCTCTAGAATTTTCAAAATCCATGTCCACATGTTTACAATTTCACGTCAAAAAATGGCTAAAATTCCAGTTGAAATGTTTTCAAAGACCCTTAAAAATTTTCCAATTTTTGTCCCAATTCTTCCCATTCCCATTGAAACTTTTCAAATCCCTCTCAAAATTGTTGAAATTCTCTTGAAGCTCTTAAAATTCTCTCCAGAATTTTCAAAATCCATGTCCACATGTTTACAATTTCACGTCAAAAAATGGCTAAAATTCCAGTTGAAATTTTTTCAAAGTCCCTTAAAAGTTTTCCAACTTTTGTCCCAATTCTTCCCATTCCCATTGAAACTTTTCAAATCCCTCTCAACATTGTTGAAATCCTCTTGAAGCTCTTAAAATTCTCTCTAGAATTTTCAAAATCCATGTCCACATGTTTACAATTTCACGTCAAAAAATGGCTAAAATTCCAGTTGAAATTTTTTCAAAGTCCCTTAAAAATTTTCCAATTTTTGTCCCAATTCTTCCCATTCCCATTGAAACTTTTCAAATCCCTCTCAACATTGTTGAAATTCTCTTGAAGCTTTTAAAATTCTCTCTAGAATTTTCAAAATCCATGTCCACATGTTTACAATTTCACGTCAAAAAATGGCTAAAATACCACTTGAAATTTTTTCAAAGTCCCTGAAAAATTTTCCAATTTTTGTCCCAATTCTTCCCATTCCCATTGAAACTTTTCAAATCCCTCTCAAAATTGTTGACATTCTCTTGAAGCTTTTAAAATTCTCTCTAGAATTTTCAAAATCCATGTCCACATGTTCACAATTTCACGTCAAAAAATGGCTAAAATTCCAGTTGAAATTTTTTCAAAGTCCCTGAAAAATTTTCCAATTTCTGTCCCAATTCTTCCCATTCCCATTGAAACTTTTCAAATCCCTCTCAAAATTGTTGAAATTCTCTTGAAGCTTTTAAAATTCTCTCGAGAATTTTCAAAATCCACGTCCACATGTTTACAATTTCACGTCAAAAAATGGCTAAAATTCCAGTGGAATTTTTTTCAAAGTCCCTTAAAAATTTTCCAATTTTTGTCCCAATTCTTCCCATTCCCATTGAAACTTTTCAAATCCCTCTCAAAATGGTTGAAATTCTCTTGAAGCTTTTAAAATTCTCTCCAGAATTTTCAAAATCCATGTCCACATGTTTACAATTTCACGTCAAAAAATGGCTAAAATTCCAGTTGAAATTTTTCCAAAGTCCCTTCAAAATTTTCCAATTTTTGTCCCAATTCTTCCCATTCCCATTGAAACTTTTCAAATCCCTCTCAACATTGTTGAAATCCTCTTGAAGCTCTTAAAATTCTCTCTAGAATTTTCAAAATCCATGTCCACATGTTTACAATTTCACGTCAAAAAATGGCTAAAATTCCAGTTGAAATTTTTTCAAAGTCCCTTCAAAATTTTCCAATTTTTGTCCCAATTCTTCCCATTCCCATTGAAACTTTTCAAATCCCTCTCAACATTGTTGAAATTCTCTTGAAGCTCTTAAAATTCTCTCTAGAATTTTCAAAATCCACGTCCACATGTTTACAATTTCACGTCAAAAAATGGCTAAAATTCCAGTTGAAATTTTTTCAAAGTCCCTTAAAAATTTTCCAATTTTTGTCCCAATTCTTCCCATTCCCATTGAAACTTTTCAAATCCCTCTCAACATTGTTGAAATTCTCTTGAAGCTCTTAAAATTCTCTCTAGAATTTTCAAAATCCATGTCCACATGTTTACAATTTCACGTCAAAAAATGGCTAAAATTCCAGTTGAAATTTTTTCAAAGTCCCTTCAAAATTTTCCAATTTTGGTCCCAATTCTTCCCATTCCCATTGAAACTTTTCAAATCCCTCTCAAAAGTGTTGAAATTCTCTTGAAGCTTTTAAAATTCTCTCTAGAATTTTCAAAATCCATGTCCACATGGTTACAATTTCACGTCAAAAAATGGCTAAAATTCCAGTTGAAATTTTTTCTAGTCCCTGAAAAATTTTCCAATTTTTGTCCCAATTCTTCCCATTCCCATTGAAACTTTTCAAATCCCTCTCAAAATTGTTGAAATTCTCTTGAAGCTTTTAAAATTCTCTCTAGAATTTTCAAAATCCATGTCCACATGTTTACAATTTCGTGTCAAAAAATGGCTAAAATTCCAGTTGAAATTTTTTCAAAGTCCCTTAAAAATTTTCCAATTTTTGTCCCAATTCTTCCCATTCCCATTGAAACTTTTCAAATCCCTCTCAAAATTGTTGAAATTCTCTTGAAGCTTTCAAAATTCTCTCGAGAATTTTCAAAATCCATGTCCACATGTTTACATATTCACGTCAAAAAACTGGCTAAAATTCCAGTTGAAATTTTTTCAAAGTCCCTGAAAAATTTTCCAATTTTTGTCCCAATTCTTCCCATTCCCATTGAAACTTTTCAAATCCCTCTCAAAATTGTTGAAATTCTCTTGAAGCTTTTAAAATTCTCTCCAGAATTTTCAAAATCCATGTCCACATGTTTACAATTTCACGTCAAAAAATGGCTAAAATTCCAGTTGAAATTTTTTCAAAGTCCCTGAAAAATTTTCCAATTTTTGTCCCAATTCTTCCCATTCCCATTGAAACTTTCAAATCCCTCTCAACATTGTTGAAATTCTCTTGAAGCTTTTAAAATTCTCTCTAGAATTTTCAAAATCCATGTCCACATGTTTACAATTTCACGTCAAAAAATGGCTAAAATTCCAGTTGAAATGTTTTCAAAGTCCCTTAAAAATTTTCCAATTTTTGTCCCAATTCTTCCCATTCCCATTGAAACTTTTCAAATCCCTCTCAAAATTGTTGAAATTCTCTTGAAGCTTTTAAAATTCTCTCTAGAATTTTCAAAATCCATGTCCACATGTTCACAATTTCACGTCAAAAAATGGCTACAATTCCAGTTGAAATATTTCAAAGTCCCTTAAAAATTTTCCAATTTTTGTCCCAATTCTTCCCATTCCCATTGAAACTTTTCAAATCCCTCTCAAATTGTTGAAATTCTCTTGAAGCTTTTAAAATTCTCTCTAGAATTTTCAAAATCCATGTCCACATGTTTACAATTTCACGTCAAAGAATGGCTAAAATTCCAGTTGAAATTTTTTCAAAGTCCCTTAAAAATTTTCCAATTTTTGTCCCAATTCTTCCCATTCCCATTGAAACTTTTCAAATCCCTCTCAAAATTGTTGAAATTCTCTTGAAGCTTTTAAAATTCTCTCTAGAATTTTCAAAATCCATGTCCACATGTTTACAATTTCACGTCAAAAAATGGCTAAAATTCCAGTTGAAATTTTTTCAAAGTCCCTTAAAAATTTTCCAATTTTTGTCCCAATTCTTCCCATTCCCATTGAAACTTTTCAAATCCCTCTCAAAATTGTTGAAATTCTCTTGAAGCTTTTAAAATTCTCTCTAGAATTTTCAAAATCCATGTCCACATGTTTGCAATTTCACGTCAAAAAATGGCTAAAATACCACTTGAAATTTTTTCAAAGTCCCTTAAAAATTTTCCAATTTTTGTCCCAACTCTTCCCATTCCCATTGAAACTTTTCAAATCCCTCTCAAAATTGTTGAAATCCTCTTGAAGCTTTTAAAATTCTCTCTAGAATTTTCAAAATCCATGTCCACATGTTCACAATTTCACGTCAAAAAATGGCTAAACTTCCCATTGAAATGTTTTCAAAGTCCCTTAAAAATTTTCCAATTTTTGTCCCAATTCTTCCCATTCCCATTGAAACTTTTCAAATCCCTCTCAAAATTGTTGAAATTCTCTTGAAGCTTTTAAAATTCTCTCTAGAATTTTCAAAATCCATGTCCACATGTTTACAATTTCACGTCAAAAAATGGCTAAAATTCCAGTTGAAATTTTTTCAAAGTCCCTTCAAAATTTTCCAATTTCTGTCCCAATTCTTCCCATTCCCATTGAAACTTTTCAAATCCCTCTCAAAATTGTTGAAATTCTCTTGAAGCTTTTAAAATTCTCTCTAGAATTTTCAAAATCCACGTCCACATGTTTACAATTTCACGTCAAAAAATGGCTAAAATTCCAGTGGAAATTTTTTCAAAGTCCCTTAAAAATTTTCCAATTTTTGTCCCAATTCTTCCCATTCCCATTGAAACTTTTCAAATCCCTCTCAACATTGTTGAAATCCTCTTGAAGCTCTTAAAATTCTCTCTAGAATTTTCAAAATCCATGTCCACATGTTTACAATTTCACGTCAAAAAATGGCTAAAATTCCAGTTGAAATTTTTTCAAAGTCCCTTCAAAATTTTCCAATTTTTGTCCCAATTCTTCCCATTCCCATTGAAACTTTTCAAATCCCTCTCAAAACTGTTGAAATTCTCTTGAAGCTTTTAAAATTCTCTCTAGAATTTTCAAAATCCATGTCCACATGTTTACAATTTCACGTCAAAAAATGGCTAAAATTCCAGTTGAAATGTTTTCAAAGTCCCTTAAAAATTTTCCAATTTTGGTCCCAATTCTTCCCATTCCCATTGAAACTTTTCAAATCCCTCTCAAAATTGTTGAAATTCTCTTGAAGCTTTTAAAATTCTCTCTAGAATTTTCAAAATCCATGTCCACATGGTTACAATTTCACGTCAAAAAATGGCTAAAATTCCAGTTGAAATTTTTTCAAAGTCCCTCAAAAATTTTCCAATTTTTGTCCCAATTCTTCCCATTCCCATTGAAACTTTTCAAATCCCTCTCAAAATTGTTGACATTCTCTTGAAGCTTTTAAAATTCTCTCTAGAATTTTCAAAATCCATGTCCACATGTTTACAATTTCGCATCAAAAAATGGCTAAAATTCCAGTTGAAATTTTTTCAAAGTCCCTTAAAAATTTTCCAATTTTTGTCCCAATTCTTCCCATTCCCATTGAAACTTTTCAAATCCCTCTCAAAATTGTTGAAATTCTCTTGAAGCTTTTAAAATTCTCTCTAGAATTTTCAAAATCCATGTCCACATGGTTACAATTTCACGTCAAAAAATGGCTAAAATTCCAGTTGAAATTTTTTCAAAGTCCCTGAAAAATTTTCCAATTTTTGTCCCAATTTTTCCCATTCCCATTGAAACTTTTCAAATCCCTCTCAAAATTGTTGAAATTCTCTTGAAGCTTTCAAAATTCTCTCGAGAATTTTCAAAATCCATGTCCACATGTTTACAATTTCACGTCAAAAAATGGCTAAAATTCCAGTTGAAATTTTTTCAAAGTCCCTTAAAAATTTTCCAATTTTTGTCCCAATTCTTCCCATTCCCATTGAAACTTTTCAAATCCCTCTCAAAATTGTTGAAATTCTCTTGAAGCTTTTAAAATTCTCTCTAGAATTTTCAAAATCCACGTCCACATGTTTACAATTTCACTTCAAAAAATGGCTAAAATTCCAGTTGAAATGTTTTCAAAGTCCCTTAAAAATTTTCCAATTTTTGTCCCAATTCTTCCCATTCCCATTGAAACTTTTCAAATCCCTCTCAAAATTGTTGAAATTCTCTTGAAGCTTTTAAAATTCTCTCTAGAATTTTCAAAATCCACGTCCACATGTTTACAATTTCACTTCAAAAAATGGCTAAAATTCCAGTTGAAATTTTTTCAAAGTCCCTTAAAAATTTTCCAATTTTTGTCCCAATTCTTCCCATTCCCATTGAAACTTTTCAAATCCCTCTCAAAATTGTTGAAATTCTCTTGAAGCTTTTAAAATTCTCTCGAGAATTTTCAAAATCCATGTCCACATGTTTACAATTTCACGTCAAAAAATGGCTAAAATTCCAGTTGAAATTTTTTCAAAGTCCCTTAAAAATTTTCCAATTTTTGTCCCAACTCTTCCCATTCCATTGAAACTTTTCAAATCCCTCTCAAAATTGTTGAAATCCTCTTGAAGCTTTTAAAATTCTCTCTAGAATTTTCAAAATCCATGTCCACATGTTCACAATTTCACGTCAAAAAATGGCTAAAATTCCAGTTGAAATTTTTTCAAAGTCCCTTAAAAATTTTCCAATTTTTGTCCCAATTCTTCCCATTCCCATTGAAACTTTTCAAATCCCTCTCAACATTGTTGAAATTCTCTTGAAGCTTTTAAAATTCTCTCGAGAATTTTCAAAATCCATGTCCACATGTTTACAATTTCGCGTCAAAAAATAGCTAAAATTCCAGTTGAAATTTTTTCAAAGTCCCTTCAAAATTTTCCAATTTTTGTCCCAATTCTTCCCATTCCCATTGAAACTTTTCAAATCCCTCTCAACATTGTTGAAATTCTCTTGAAGCTCTTAAAATTCTCTCTAGAATTTTCAAAATCCATGTCCACATGTTTACAATTTCACGTCAAAAAATGGCTAAAATTCCAGTTGAAATTTTTTCAAAGTCCCTTAAAAATTTTCCAATTTTTGTCCCAATTCTTCCCATTCCCATTGAAACTTTTCAAATCCCTCTCAAAATTGTTGAAATTCTCTTGAAGCTTTTAAAATTCTCTCCAGAATTTTCAAAATCCATGTCCACATGTTTACAATTTCACATAAAAAAATGGCTAAAATTCCAGTTGAAATGTTTTCAAAGTCCCTTAAAAATTTTCCAATTTTTGTCCCAATTTTTCCCATTCCCATTGAAACTTTTCAAATCCCTCTCAAAATTGTTGAAATTCTCTTGAAGCTCTTAAAATTCTCTCCAGAATTTTCAAAATCCATGTCCACATGTTTACAATTTCACGTCAAAAAATGGCTAAAATTCCAGTTGAAATTTTTTCAAAGTCCCTTAAAAATTTTCCAATTTTTGTCCCAATTCTTCCCATTCCCATTGAAACTTTTCAAATCCCTCTCAAAATTGTTGAAATTCTCTTGAAGCTTTTAAAATTCTCTCTAGAATTTTCAAAGTCCATGTCCACATGTTTACAATTTCACGTCAAAAAAATGGCTAAAATTCCAGTTGAAATTTTTTCAAAGTCCCTTAAAAATTTTCCAATTTTTGTCCCAATTCTTCCCATTCCCATTGAAACTTTTCAAATCCCTCTCAAAATTGTTGAAATTCTCTTGAAGCTTTTAAAATTCTCTCCAGAATTTTCAAAATCCATGTCCACATGTTTACAATTTCACGTCAAAAAATGGCTAAAATTCCAGTTGAAATTTTTTCAAAGTCCCTGAAAAATTTTCCAATTTTTGTCCCAATTCTTCCCATTCCCATTGAAACTTTTCAAATCCCTCTCAACATTGTTGAAATTCTCTTGAAGCTCTTAAAATTCTCTCTAGAATTTTCAAAATCCATGTCCACATGTTTACAATTTCACATAAAAAAATGGCTAAAATTCCAGTTGAAATTTTTTCAAAGTCCCTTCAAAATTTTCCAATTTTTGTCCCAATTCTTCCCATTCCCATTGAAACTTTTCAAATCCCTCTCCAAATTGTTGAAATTCTCTTGAAGCTTTTAAAATTCTCTCTAGAATTTTCAAAATCCACTTCCACATGTTTACAATTTCACGTCAAAAAATGGCTAAAATTCCAGTTGAAATTTTTTCAAAGTCCCTTCAAAATTTTCCAATTTCTGTCCCAATTCTTCCCATTCCCATTGAAACTTTTCAAATCCCTCTCAAAATTGTTGAAATTCTCTTGAAGCTTTTAAAATTCTCTCCAGAATTTTCAAAATCCATGTCCACATGTTTACAATTTCACGTCAAAAAATGGCTAAAATTCCAGTTGAAATTTTTTCAAAGTCCCTTCAAAATTTTCCAATTTTTGTCCCAATTCTTCCCATTCCCATTGAAACTTTTCAAATCCCTCTCAAAATTGTTGAAATTCTCTTGAAGCTCTTAAAATTCTCTCCAGAATTTTCAAAATCCATGTCCACATGTTTACAATTTCACGTCAAAAAATGGCTAAAATTCCAGTTGAAATTTTTTCAAAGTCCCTTCAAAATTTTCCAATTTTTGTCCCAATTCTTCCCATTCCCATTGAAACTTTTCAAATCCCTCTCAAAATTGTTGAAATTCTCTTGAAGCTTTTAAAATTCTCTCCAGAATTTTCAAAATCCATGTCCACATGTTTACAATTTCACGTCAAAAACTGGCTAAAATTCCAGTTGAAATTTTTTCAAAGTCCCTTAAAAATTTTCCAATTTTTGTCCCAATTTTTCCCATTCCCATTGAAACTTTTCAAATCCCTCTCAAAATTGTTGAAATTCTCTTGAAGCTCTAAAAATTCTCTCTAGAATTTTCAAAATCCATGTCCACATGTTTACAATTTCACGTCAAAAAATGGCTAAAATTCCAGTTGAAATTTTTTCAAAGTCCCTTAAAAGTTTTCCAATTTTGGTCCCAATTCTTCCCATTCCCATTGAAACTTTTCAAATCCCTCTCAACATTGTTGAAATTCTCTTGAAGCTTTTAAAATTCTCTCTAGAATTTTCAAAATCCATGTCCACATGTTTACAATTTCGCGTCAAAAAATAGCTAAAATTCCAGTTGAAATTTTTTCAAAGTCCCTTAAAAATTTTCCAATTTTTGTCCCAATTCTTCCCATTCCCATTGAAACTTTTCAAATCCCTCTCAACATTGTTGAAATTCTCTTGAAGCTCTTAAAATTCTCTCTAGAAATTTCAAAATCCATGTCCACATGTTTACAATTTCACGTCAAAAAATGGCTAAAATTCCAGTTGAAATTTTTTCAAAGTCCCTTCAAAATTTTCCAATTTTTGTCCCAATTCTTCCCATTCCCATTGAAACTTTTCAAATCCCTCTCAAAATTGTTGAAATTCTCTTGAAGCTTTTAAAATTCTCTCCAGAATTTTCAAAATCCATGTCCACATGTTTACAATTTCACATAAAAAAATGGCTAAAATTCCAGTTGAAATGTTTTCAAAGTCCCTTAAAAATTTTCCAATTTTTGTCCCAATTTTTCCCATTCCCATTGAAACTTTTCAAATCCCTCTCAAAATTGTTGAAATTCTCTTGAAGCTCTTAAAATTCTCTCCAGAATTTTCAAAATCCATGTCCACATGTTTACAATTTCACGTCAAAAAATGGCTAAAATTCCAGTTGAAATTTTTTCAAAGTCCCTTAAAAGTTTTCCAATTTTGGTCCCAATTCTTCCCATTCCCATTGAAACTTTTCAAATCCCTCTCAAAATTGTTGAAATTCTCTTGAAGCTTTTAAAATTCTCTCTAGAATTTTCAAAATCCATGTCCACATGTTTACAATTTCGCGTCAAAAAATGGCTAAAATTCCAGTTGAAATTTTTTCAAAGTCCCTTAAAAATTTTCCAATTTTTGTCCCAATTCTTCCCATTCCCATTGAAACTTTTCAAATCCCTCTCAAAATTGTTGAAATTCTCTTGAAGCTTTTAAAATTCTCTCTAGAATTTTCAAAGTCCATGTCCACATGTTTACAATTTCACGTCAAAAAAATGGCTAAAATTCCAGTTGAAATTTTTTCAAAGTCCCTTAAAAATTTTCCAATTTTTGTCCCAATTCTTCCCATTCCCATTGAAACTTTTCAAATCCCTCTCAAAATTGTTGAAATTCTCTTGAAGCTTTTAAAATTCTCTCCAGAATTTTCAAAATCCATGTCCACATGTTTACAATTTCACGTCAAAAAATGGCTAAAATTCCAGTTGAAATTTTTTCAAAGTCCCTGAAAAATTTTCCAATTTTTGTCCCAATTCTTCCCATTCCCATTGAAACTTTTCAAATCCCTCTCAACATTGTTGAAATTCTCTTGAAGCTCTTAAAATTCTCTCTAGAATTTTCAAAATCCATGTCCACATGTTTACAATTTCACGTCAAAAAATGGCTAAAATTCCAGTTGAAATTTTTTCAAAGTCCCTTCAAAATTTTCCAATTTTTGTCCCAATTCTTCCCATTCCCATTGTAACTTTTCAAATCCCTCTCAAAATTGTTGAAATTCTCTTGAAGCTTTTAAAATTCTCTCTAGAATTTTCAAAATCCACTTCCACATGTTTACAATTTCACGTCAAAAAATGGCTAAAATTCCAGTTGAAATGTTTTCAAAGTCCCTTAAAAATTTTCCAATTTTTGTCCCAATTCTTCCCATTCCCATTGAAACTTTTCAAATCCCTCTCAAAATTGTTGAAATTCTCTTGAAGCTTTTAAAATTCTCTCTAGAATTTTCAAAATCCACTTCCACATGTTTACAATTTCACGTCAAAAAATGGCTAAAATTCCAGTTGAAATTTTTTCAAAGTCCCTTCAAAATTTTCCAATTTCTGTCCCAATTCTTCCCATTCCCATTGAAACTTTTCAAATCCCTCTCAAAATTGTTGAAATTCTCTTGAAGCTTTTAAAATTCTCTCCAGAATTTTCAAAATCCATGTCCACATGTTTACAATTTCACGTCAAAAAATGGCTAAAATTCCAGTTGAAATATTTTCAAAGTCCCTTAAAAATTTTCCAATTTTTGTCCCAATTCTTCCCATTCCCATTGAAACTTTTCAAATCCCTCTCAAAATTGTTGAAATTCTCTTGAAGCTCTTAAAATTCTCTCCAGAATTTTCAAAATCCATATCCACATGTTTACAATTTCACGTCAAAAAATGGCTAAAATTCCAGTTGAAATTTTTTCAAAGTCCCTTCAAAATTTTCCAATTTTTGTCCCAATTCTTCCCATTCCCATTGAAACTTTTCAAATCCCTCTCAAAATTGTTGAAATTCTCTTGAAGCTCTAAAAATTCTCTCTAGAATTTTCAAAATCCATGTCCACATGTTTACAATTTCGCGTCAAAAAATGGCTAAAATTCCAGTTGAAATTTTTTCAAAGTCCCTTAAAAATTTTCCAATTTTTGTCCCAATTCTTCCCATTCCCATTGAAACTTTTCAAATCCCTCTCAACATTGTTGAAATTCTCTTGAAGCTTTTAAAATTCTCTCGAGAATTTTCAAAATCCATGTCCACATGTTTACAATTTCACGTCAAAAAAATGGCTAAAATTCCAGTTGAAATTTTTTCAAAGTCCCTTAAAAATTTTCCAATTTTTGTCCCAATTCTTCCCATTCCCATTGAAACTTTTCAAATCCCTCTCAAAATTGTTGAAATTCTCTTGAAGCTTTTAAAATTCTCTCTAGAATTTTCAAAATCCACGTCCACATGTTTACAATTTCACGTCAAAAAATGGCTAAAATTCCAGTTGAAATTTTTTCAAAGTCCCTTAAAAATTTTCCAATTTTTGTCCCAATTCTTCCCATTCCCATTGAAACTTTTCAAATCCCTCTCAAAATTGTTGAAATTCTCTTGAAGCTTTTAAAATTCTCTCGAGAATTTTCAAAATCCATGTCCACATGTTTACAATTTCACGTCAAAAAATGGCTAAAATTCCAGTTGAAATTTTTTCAAAGTCCCTTAAAAATTTTCCAATTTTTGTCCCAACTCTTCCCATTCCCATTGAAACTTTTCAAATCCCTCTCAAAATTGTTGAAATCCTCTTGAAGCTTTTAAAATTCTCTCTAGAATTTTCAAAATCCATGTCCACATGTTCACAATTTCACGTCAAAAAATGGCTAAAATTCCAGTTGAAATTTTTTCAAAGTCCCTTAAAAATTTTCCAATTTTTGTCCCAATTCTTCCCATTCCCATTGAAACTTTTCAAATCCCTCTCAAAATTGTTGAAATTCTCTTGAAGCTTTTAAAATTCTCTCTAGAATTTTCAAAATCCATGTCCACATGTTTACAATTTCACGTCAAAAAATGGCTAAAATTCCAGTTGAAATTTTTTCAAAGTCCCTTCAAAATTTTCCAATTTTTGTCCCAATTCTTCCCATTCCCATTGAAACTTTTCAAATCCCTCTCAAAATTGTTGAAATTCTCTTGAAGCTTTTAAAATTCTCTCGAGAATTTTCAAAATCCATGTCCACATGTTTACAATTTCACGTCAAAAACTGGCTAAAATTCCAGTTGAAATGTTTTCAAAGTCCCTTAAAAATTTTCCAATTTTTGTCCCAATTCTTCCCATTCCCATTGAAACTTTTCAAAACCCTCTCAAAATTGTTGAAATTCTCTTGAAGCTCTTAAAATTCTCTCCAGAATTTTCAAAATCCATGTCCACATGTTTACAATTTCACGTCAAAAAATGGCTAAAATTCCAGTTGAAATTTTTTCAAAGTCCCTTAAAAGTTTTCCAATTTTGGTCCCAATTCTTCCCATTCCCATTGAAACTTTTCAAATCCCTCTCAACATTGTTGAAATTCTCTTGAAGCTTTTAAAATTCTCTCTAGAATTTTCAAAATCCATGTCCACATGTTTACAATTTCGCGTCAAAAAATGGCTAAAATTCCAGTTGAAATGTTTTCAAAGTCCCTTAAAAATTTTCCAATTTTTGTCCCAATTCTTCCCATTCCCATTGAACCTTTTCAAATCCCTCTCAACATTGTTGAAATTCTCTTGAAGCTTTTAAAATTCTCTCTAGAATTTTCAAAATCCATGTCCACATGTTTACAATTTCGCGTCAAAAAATAGCTAAAATTCCAGTTGAAATTTTTTCAAAGTCCCTTCAAAATTTTCCAATTTTTGTCCCAATTCTTCCCATTCCCATTGAAACTTTTCAAATCCCTCTCAAAATTGTTGAAATTCTCTTGAAGCTTTCAAAATTCTCTCGAGAATTTTCAAAATCCATGTACACATGTTTACAATTTCACGTCAAAAAATGGCTAAAATTCCAGTTGAAATTTTTTCAAAGTCCCTTAAAAGTTTTCCAATTTTTGTCCCAATTCTTCCCATTCCCATTGAAACTTTTCAAATCCCTCTCAAAATTGTTGAAATTCTCTTGAAGCTTTTAAAATTCTCTCCAGAATTTTCAAAATCCATGTCCACATGTTTACAATTTCACGTCAAAAAATGGCTAAAATTCCAGTTGAAATTTTTTCAAAGTCCCTGAAAAATTTTCCAATTTTTGTCCCAATTCTTCCCATTCCCATTGAAACTTTTCAAATCCCTCTCAAAATTGTTGAAATTCTCTTGAAGCTCTTAAAATTCTCTCTAGAATTTTCAAAATCCATGTCCACATGTTTACAATTTCACGTCAAAAAATGGCTAAAATTCCAGTTGAAATTTTTTCAAAGTCCCTTCAAAATTTTCCAATTTTTGTCCCAATTCTTCCCATTCCCATTGAAACTTTTCAAATCCCTCTCAACATTGTTGAAATTCTCTTGAAGCTTTTAAAATTCTCTCTAGAATTTTCAAAATCCATGTCCACATGTTTACAATTTCACGTCAAAAAAATGGCTAAAATTCCAGTTGAAATTTTTTCAAAGTCCCTTCAAAATTTTCCAATTTTTGTCCCAATTCTTCCCATTCCCATTGAAACTTTTCAAATCCCTCTCAAAATTGTTGAAATTCTCTTGAAGCTTTTAAAATTCTCTCCAGAATTTTCAAAATCCATGTCCACATGTTTACAATTTCACGTCAAAAAATGGCTAAAATTCCAGTTGAAATTTTTTCAAAGTCCCTGAAAAATTTTCCAATTTTTGTCCCAATTCTTCCCATTCCCATTGAAACTTTTCAAATCCCTCTCAACATTGTTGAAATTCTCTTGAAGCTTTTAAAATTCTCTCGAGAATTTTCAAAATCCATGTCCACATGTTTACAATTTCACGTCAAAAACTGGCTAAAATTCCAGTTGAAATTTTTTCAAAGTCCCTTCAAAATTTTCCAATTTTTGTCCCAATTCTTCCCATTCCCATTGTAACTTTTCAAATCCCTCTCAAAATTGTTGAAATTCTCTTGAAGCTCTTAAAATTCTCTCCAGAATTTTCAAAATCCATGTCCACATGTTTACAATTTCACGTCAAAAAATGGCTAAAATTCCAGTTGAAATTTTTTCAAAGTCCCTTAAAAGTTTTCCAATTTTGGTCCCAATTCTTCCCATTCCCATTGAAACTTTTCAAATCCCTCTCAAAATTGTTGAAATTCTCTTGAAGCTTTTAAAATTCTCTCTAGAATTTTCAAAATCCATGTCCACATGGTTACAATTTCACGTCAAAAAATGGCTAAAATTCCAGTTGAAATTTTTTCAAAGTCCCTGAAAAATTTTCCAATTTTTGTCCCAATTCTTCCCATTCCCATTGAAACTTTTCAAATCCCTCTCAAAACTGTTGAAATTCTGTTGAAGCTTTTAAAATTCTCTCTAGAATTTTCAAAATCCATGTCCACATGTTTACAATTTCGCATCAAAAAATGGCTAAAATTCCAGTTGAAATTTTTTCAAAGTCCCTTAAAAATTTTCCAATTTTTGTCCCAATTCTTCCCATTCCCATTGAAACTTTTCAAATCCCTCTCAAAATTGTTGAAATTCTCTTGAAGCTTTTAAAATTCTCTCTAGAATTTTCAAAATCCATGTCCACATGTTTACAATTTCGCGTCAAAAAATGGCTAAAATTCCAGTTGAAATTTTTTCAAAGTCCCTTAAAAATTTTCCAATTTTTGTCCCAATTCTTCCCATTCCCATTGAAACTTTTCAAATCCCTCTCAAAATTGTTGAAATTCTCTTGAAGCTTTCAAAATTCTCTCGAGAATTTTCAAAATCCATGTCCACATGTTTACAATTTCACGTCAAAAAAATGGCTAAAATTCCAGTTGAAATTTTTTCAAAGTCCCTGAAAAATTTTCCAATTTTTGTCCCAATTCTTCCCATTCCCATTGAAACTTTTCAAATCCCTCTCAAAATTGTTGAAATTCTCTTGAAGCTTTTAAAATTCTCTCTAGAATTTTCAAAATCCACTTCCACATGTTTACAATTTCACGTCAAAAAATGGCTAAAATTCCAGTTGAAATTTTTTCAAAGTCCCTTAAAAGTTTTCCAATTTCTGTCCCAATTCTTCCCATTCCCATTGAAACTTTTCAAATCCCTCTCAAAATTGTTGAAATTCTCTTGAAGCTTTTAAAATTCTCTCCAGAATTTTCAAAATCCATGTCCACATGTTTACAATTTTGCATCAAAAAATGGCTAAAATTCCAGTTGAAATGTTTTCAAAGTCCCTGAAAAATTTTCCAATTTTTGTCCCAATTCTTCCCATTCCCATTGAAACTTTTCAAATCCCTCTCAAAATTGTTGAAATTCTCTTGAAGCTCTAAAAATTCTCTCTAGAATTTTCAAAATCCATGTCCACATGTTTACAATTTCACGTCAAAAAATGGCTAAAATTCCAGTTGAAATTTTTTCAAAGTCCCTTAAAAGTTTTCCAATTTCTGTCCCAATTCTTCCCATTCCCATTGAAACTTTTCAAATCCCTCTCAAAATTGTTGAAATTCTCTTGAAGCTTTTAAAATTCTCTCCAGAATTTTCAAAATCCATGTCCACATGTTTACAATTTCGCATCAAAAAATGGCTAAAATTCCAGTTGAAATGTTTTCAAAGTCCCTGAAAAATTTTCCAATTTTTGTCCCAATTCTTCCCATTCCCATTGAAACTTTTCAAATCCCTCTCAAAATTGTTGAAATTCTCTTGAAGCTCTAAAAATTCTCTCTAGAATTTTCAAAATCCATGTCCACATGTTTACAATTTCACGTCAAAAAATGGCTAAAATTCCAGTTGAAATTTTTTCAAAGTCCCTTAAAAATTTTCCAATTTTTGTCCCAATTCTTCCCATTCCCATTGAAACTTTTCAAATCCCTCTCAACATTGTTGAAATCCTCTTGAAGCTCTTAAAATTCTCTCGAGAATTTTCAAAATCCATGTCCACATGTTTACAATTTCACATAAAAAAATGGCTAAAATTCCAGTTGAAATTTTTTCAAAGTCCCTTAAAAGTTTTCCAATTTTTGTCCCAATTCTTCCCATTCCCATTGAAACTTTTCAAATCCCTCTCAAAATTGTTGAAATTCTCTTGAAGCTTTTAAAATTCTCTCCAGAATTTTCAAAATCCATGTCCACATGTTTACAATTTCACGTCAAAAAATGGCTAAAATTCCAGTTGAAATTTTTTCAAAGTCCCTGAAAAATTTTCCAATTTTTGTCCCAATTCTTCCCATTCCCATTGAAACTTTTCAAATCCCTCTCAAAATTGTTGAAATTCTCTTGAAGCTCTTAAAATTCTCTCTAGAATTTTCAAAATCCATGTCCACATGTTTACAATTTCACGTCAAAAAATGGCTAAAATTCCAGTTGAAATGTTTTCAAAGTCCCTTAAAAATTTTCCAATTTTTGTCCCAATTCTTCCCATTCCCATTGAAACTTTTCAAATCCCTCTCAACATTGTTGAAATTCTCTTGAAGCTTTTAAAATTCTCTCTAGAATTTTCAAAATCCATGTCCACATGTTTACAATTTCACGTCAAAAAATGGCTAAAATTCCAGTTGAAATTTTTTCAAAGTCCCTTCAAAATTTTCCAATTTTTGTCCCAATTCTTCCCATTCCCATTGAAACTTTTCAAATCCCTCTCAAAATTGTTGAAATTCTCTTGAAGCTTTTAAAATTCTCTCGAGAATTTTCAAAATCCATGTCCACATGTTTACAATTTCACGTCAAAAAAATGGCTAAAATTCCAGTTGAAATTTTTTCAAAGTCCCTGAAAAATTTTCCAATTTTTGTCCCAATTCTTCCCATTCCCATTGAAACTTTTCAAATCCCTCTCAAAATTGTTGAAATTCTCTTGAAGCTTTTAAAATTCTCTCTAGAATTTTCAAAATCCACTTCCACATGTTTACAATTTCACGTCAAAAAATGGCTAAAATTCCAGTTGAAATTTTTTCAAAGTCCCTTAAAAGTTTTCCAATTTCTGTCCCAATTCTTCCCATTCCCATTGAAACTTTTCAAATCCCTCTCAAAATTGTTGAAATTCTCTTGAAGCTTTTAAAATTCTCTCCAGAATTTTCAAAATCCATGTCCACATGTTTACAATTTCGCATCAAAAAATGGCTAAAATTCCAGTTGAAATGTTTTCAAAGTCCCTGAAAAATTTTCCAATTTTTGTCCCAATTCTTCCCATTCCCATTGAAACTTTTCAAATCCCTCTCAAAATTGTTGAAATTCTCTTGAAGCTCTAAAAATTCTCTCTAGAATTTTCAAAATCCATGTCCACATGTTTACAATTTCACGTCAAAAAATGGCTAAAATTCCAGTTGAAATATTTTCAAAGTCCCTTAAAAATTTTCCAATTTTTGTCCCAATTCTTCCCATTCCCATTGAAACTTTTCAAATCCCTCTCAACATTGTTGAAATTCTCTTGAAGCTTTTAAAATTCTCTCGAGAATTTTCAAAATCCATGTCCACATGTTTACAATTTCACGTCAAAAAAATGGCTAAAATTCCAGTTGAAATTTTTTCAAAGTCCCTTAAAAATTTTCCAATTTTTGTCCCAATTCTTCCCATTCCCATTGAAACTTTTCAAATCCCTCTCAAAATTGTTGAAATTCTCTTGAAGCTTTTAAAATTCTCTCTAGAATTTTCAAAATCCACGTCCACATGTTTACAATTTCACGTCAAAAAATGGCTAAAATTCCAGTTGAAATTTTTTCAAAGTCCCTTCAAAATTTTCCAATTTTTGTCCCAATTCTTCCCATTCCCATTGAAACTTTTCAAATCCCTCTCAAAATTGTTGAAATTCTCTTGAAGCTTTTAAAATTCTCTCGAGAATTTTCAAAATCCATGTCCACATGTTTACAATTTCACGTCAAAAAATGGCTAAAATTCCAGTTGAAATTTTTTCAAAGTCCCTTAAAAATTTTCCAATTTTTGTCCCAACTCTTCCCATTCCCATTGAAACTTTTCAAATCCCTCTCAAAATTGTTGAAATCCTCTTGAAGCTTTCAAAATTCTCTCTAGAATTTTCAAAATCCATGTCCACATGTTCACAATTTCACATCAAAAAATGGCTAAAATTCCAGTTGAAATTTTTTCAAAGTCCCTTAAAAATTTTCCAATTTTTGTCCCAATTCTTCCCATTCCCATTGAAACTTTTCAAATCCCTCTCAAAATTGTTGAAATTCTCTTGAAGCTTTTAAAATTCTCTCTAGAATTTTCAAAATCCATGTCCACATGTTTACAATTTCACGTCAAAAAATGGCTAAAATTCCAGTTGAAATTTTTTCAAAGTCCCTTCAAAATTTTCCAATTTTGGTCCCAATTCTTCCCATTCCCATTGAAACTTTTCAAATCCCTCTCAAAATTGTTGAAATTCTCTTGAAGCTTTTAAAATTCTCTCGAGAATTTTCAAAATCCATGTCCACATGTTTACAATTTCGCGTCAAAAAATGGCTGAAATTCCAGTTGAAATTTTTTCAAAGTCCCTTAAAAATTTTCCAATTTTTGTCCCAATTCTTCCCATTCCCATTGAAACTTTTCAAATCCCTCTCAACATTGTTGAAATTCTCTTGAAGCTTTTAAAATTCTCTCTAGAATTTTCAAAATCCATGTCCACATGTTTACAATTTCACGTCAAAAAAAGGGCTAAAATTCCAGTTGAAATTTTTTCAAAGTCCCTTAAAAATTTTCCAATTTTTGTCCCAATTCTTCCCATTCCCATTGAAACTTTTCAAATCCCTCTCAAAATTGTTGAAATTCTCTTGAAGCTTTTAAAATTCTCTCCAGAATTTTCAAAATCCATGTCCACATGTTTACAATTTCACGTCAAAAAATGGCTAAAATTCCAGTTGAAATTTTTTCAAAGTCCCTGAAAAATTTTCCAATTTTTGTCCCAATTCTTCCCATTCCCATTGAAACTTTTCAAATCCCTCTCAACATTGTTGAAATTCTCTTGAAGCTTTTAAAATTCTCTCGAGAATTTTCAAAATCCATGTCCACATGTTTACAATTTCACGTCAAAAACTGGCTAAAATTCCAGTTGAAATTTTTTCAAAGTCCCTTCAAAATTTTCCAATTTTTGTCCCAATTCTTCCCATTCCCATTGTAACTTTTCAAATCCCTCTCAAAATTGTTGAAATTCTCTTGAAGCTCTTAAAATTCTCTCCAGAATTTTCAAAATCCATGTCCACATGTTTACAATTTCACGTCAAAAAATGGCTAAAATTCCAGTTGAAATTTTTTCAAAGTCCCTTAAAAGTTTTCCAATTTTGGTCCCAATTCTTCCCATTCCCATTGAAACTTTTCAAATCCCTCTCAAAATTGTTGAAATTCTCTTGAAGCTTTTAAAATTCTCTCTAGAATTTTCAAAATCCATGTCCACATGGTTACAATTTCACGTCAAAAAATGGCTAAAATTCCAGTTGAAATTTTTTCAAAGTCCCTGAAAAATTTTCCAATTTTTGTCCCAATTCTTCCCATTCCCATTGAAACTTTTCAAATCCCTCTCAAAATTGTTGAAATTCTCTTGAAGCTTTCAAAATTCTCTCGAGAATTTTCAAAATCCATGTCCACATGTTTACAATTTCACGTCAAAAAAATGGCTAAAATTCCAGTTGAAATTTTTTCAAAGTCCCTGAAAAATTTTCCAATTTTTGTCCCAATTCTTCCCATTCCCATTGAAACTTTTCAAATCCCTCTCAACATTGTTGAAATCCTCTTGAAGCTCTTAAAATTCTCTCGAGAATTTTCAAAATCCATGTCCACATGTTTACAATTTCACATAAAAAAATGGCTAAAATTCCAGTTGAAATTTTTTCAAAGTCCCTTAAAAATTTTCCAATTTTTGTCCCAATTCTTCCCATTCCCATTGAAACTTTTCAAATCCCTCTCAAAATGGTTGAAATCCTCTTGAAGCTTTTAAAATTCTCTCTAGAATTTTCAAAATCCACTTCCACATGTTTACAATTTCACGTCAAAAAATGGCTAAAATTCCAGTTGAAATATTTTCAAAGTCCCTTAAAAATTTTCCAATTTTTGTCCCAATTCTTCCCATTCCCATTGAAACTTTTCAAATCCCTCTCAACATTGTTGAAATTCTCTTGAAGCTTTTAAAATTCTCTCGAGAATTTTCAAAATCCATGTCCACATGTTTACAATTTCACGTCAAAAAAATGGCTAAAATTCCAGTTGAAATTTTTTCAAAGTCCCTTAAAAATTTTCCAATTTTTGTCCCAATTCTTCCCATTCCCATTGAAACTTTTCAAATCCCTCTCAAAATTGTTGAAATTCTCTTGAAGCTTTTAAAATTCTCTCTAGAATTTTCAAAATCCACGTCCACATGTTTACAATTTCACGTCAAAAAATGGCTAAAATTCCAGTTGAAATTTTTTCAAAGTCCCTTCAAAATTTTCCAATTTTTGTCCCAATTCTTCCCATTCCCATTGAAACTTTTCAAATCCCTCTCAAAATTGTTGAAATTCTCTTGAAGCTTTTAAAATTCTCTCGAGAATTTTCAAAATCCATGTCCACATGTTTACAATTTCACGTCAAAAAATTGCTAAAATTCCAGTTGAAATTTTTTCAAAGTCCCTTAAAAATTTTCCAATTTTTGTCCCAACTCTTCCCATTCCCATTGAAACTTTTCAAATCCCTCTCAAAATTGTTGAAATCCTCTTGAAGCTTTCAAAATTCTCTCTAGAATTTTCAAAATCCATGTCCACATGTTCACAATTTCACATCAAAAAATGGCTAAAATTCCAGTTGAAATTTTTTCAAAGTCCCTTAAAAATTTTCCAATTTTTGTCCCAATTCTTCCCATTCCCATTGAAACTTTTCAAATCCCTCTCAAAATTGTTGAAATTCTCTTGAAGCTTTTAAAATTCTCTCTAGAATTTTCAAAATCCATGTCCACATGTTTACAATTTCACGTCAAAAAATGGCTAAAATTCCAGTTGAAATTTTTTCAAAGTCCCTTCAAAATTTTCCAATTTTGGTCCCAATTCTTCCCATTCCCATTGAAACTTTTCAAATCCCTCTCAAAATTGTTGAAATTCTCTTGAAGCTTTTAAAATTCTCTCGAGAATTTTCAAAATCCATGTCCACATGTTTACAATTTCGCGTCAAAAAATGGCTGAAATTCCAGTTGAAATTTTTTCAAAGTCCCTTAAAAATTTTCCAATTTTTGTCCCAATTCTTCCCATTCCCATTGAAACTTTTCAAATCCCTCTCAACATTGTTGAAATTCTCTTGAAGCTTTTAAAATTCTCTCTAGAATTTTCAAAATCCATGTCCACATGTTTACAATTTCACGTCAAAAAAATGGCTAAAATTCCAGTTGAAATTTTTTCAAAGTCCCTTAAAAATTTTCCAATTTTTGTCCCAATTCTTCCCATTCCCATTGAAACTTTTCAAATCCCTCTCAAAATTGTTGAAATTCTCTTGAAGCTTTTAAAATTCTCTCCAGAATTTTCAAAATCCATGTCCACATGTTTACAATTTCACGTCAAAAAATGGCTAAAATTCCAGTTGAAATTTTTTCAAAGTCCCTGAAAAATTTTCCAATTTTTGTCCCAATTCTTCCCATTCCCATTGAAACTTTTCAAATCCCTCTCAACATTGTTGAAATTCTCTTGAAGCTTTTAAAATTCTCTCGAGAATTTTCAAAATCCATGTCCACATGTTTACAATTTCACGTCAAAAACTGGCTAAAATTCCAGTTGAAATTTTTTCAAAGTCCCTTCAAAATTTTCCAATTTTTGTCCCAATTCTTCCCATTCCCATTGTAACTTTTCAAATCCCTCTCAAAATTGTTGAAATTCTCTTGAAGCTCTTAAAATTCTCTCCAGAATTTTCAAAATCCATGTCCACATGTTTACAATTTCACGTCAAAAAATGGCTAAAATTCCAGTTGAAATTTTTTCAAAGTCCCTTAAAAGTTTTCCAATTTTGGTCCCAATTCTTCCCATTCCCATTGAAACTTTTCAAATCCCTCTCAAAATTGTTGAAATTCTCTTGAAGCTTTTAAAATTCTCTCTAGAATTTTCAAAATCCATGTCCACATGGTTACAATTTCACGTCAAAAAATGGCTAAAATTCCAGTTGAAATTTTTTCAAAGTCCCTGAAAAATTTTCCAATTTTTGTCCCAATTCTTCCCATTCCCATTGAAACTTTTCAAATCCCTCTCAAAACTGTTGAAATTCTCTTGAAGCTTTTAAAATTCTCTCTAGAATTTTCAAAATCCATGTCCACATGTTTACAATTTCGCATCAAAAAATGGCTAAAATTCCAGTTGAAATTTTTTCAAAGTCCCTTAAAAATTTTCCAATTTTTGTCCCAATTCTTCCCATTCCCATTGAAACTTTTCAAATCCCTCTCAAAATTGTTGAAATTCTCTTGAAGCTTTTAAAATTCTCTCGAGAATTTTCAAAATCCATGTCCACATGTTTACAATTTCGCGTCAAAAAATGGCTAAAATTCCAGTTGAAATTTTTTCAAAGTCCCTTAAAAATTTTCCAATTTTTGTCCCAATTCTTCCCATTCCCATTGAAACTTTTCAAATCCCTCTCAAAATTGTTGAAATTCTCTTGAAGCTTTCAAAATTCTCTCGAGAATTTTCAAAATCCATGTCCACATGTTTACAATTTCACGTCAAAAAAATGGCTAAAATTCCAGTTGAAATTTTTTCAAAGTCCCTGAAAAATTTTCCAATTTTTGTCCCAATTCTTCCCATTCCCATTGAAACTTTTCAAATCCCTCTCAACATTGTTGAAATCCTCTTGAAGCTCTTAAAATTCTCTCGAGAATTTTCAAAATCCATGTCCACATGTTTACAATTTCACATAAAAAAATGGCTAAAATTCCAGTTGAAATTTTTTCAAAGTCCCTTAAAAATTTTCCAATTTTTGTCCCAATTCTTCCCATTCCCATTGAAACTTTTCAAATCCCTCTCAAAATGGTTGAAATCCTCTTGAAGCTTTTAAAATTCTCTCTAGAATTTTCAAAATCCACTTCCACATGTTTACAATTTCACGTCAAAAAATGGCTAAAATTCCAGTTGAAATATTTTCAAAGTCCCTTAAAAATTTTCCAATTTTTGTCCCAATTCTTCCCATTCCCATTGAAACTTTTCAAATCCCTCTCAACATTGTTGAAATTCTCTTGAAGCTTTTAAAATTCTCTCGAGAATTTTCAAAATCCATGTCCACATGTTTACAATTTCACGTCAAAAAAATGGCTAAAATTCCAGTTGAAATTTTTTCAAAGTCCCTTAAAAATTTTCCAATTTTTGTCCCAATTCTTCCCATTCCCATTGAAACTTTTCAAATCCCTCTCAAAATTGTTGAAATTCTCTTGAAGCTTTTAAAATTCTCTCCAGAATTTTCAAAATCCATGTCCACATGTTTACAATTTCACGTCAAAAAATGGCTAAAATTCCAGTTGAAATTTTTTCAAAGTCCCTGAAAAATTTTCCAATTTTTGTCCCAATTCTTCCCATTCCCATTGAAACTTTTCAAATCCCTCTCAACATTGTTGAAATTCTCTTGAAGCTTTTAAAATTCTCTCGAGAATTTTCAAAATCCATGTCCACATGTTTACAATTTCACGTCAAAAACTGGCTAAAATTCCAGTTGAAATTTTTTCAAAGTCCCTTCAAAATTTTCCAATTTTTGTCCCAATTCTTCCCATTCCCATTGTAACTTTTCAAATCCCTCTCAAAATTGTTGAAATTCTCTTGAAGCTCTTAAAATTCTCTCCAGAATTTTCAAAATCCATGTCCACATGTTTACAATTTCACGTCAAAAAATGGCTAAAATTCCAGTTGAAATTTTTTCAAAGTCCCTGAAAAATTTTCCAATTTTTGTCCCAATTTTTCCCATTCCCATTGAAACTTTTCAAATCCCTCTCAAAACTGTTGAAATTCTGTTGAAGCTTTTAAAATTCTCTCTAGAATTTTCAAAATCCATGTCCACATGTTTACAATTTCGCATCAAAAAATGGCTAAAATTCCAGTTGAAATTTTTTCAAAGTCCCTTAAAAATTTTCCAATTTTTGTCCCAATTCTTCCCATTCCCATTGAAACTTTTCAAATCCCTCTCAAAATTGTTGAAATTCTCTTGAAGCTTTTAAAATTCTCTCTAGAATTTTCAAAATCCATGTCCACATGTTTACAATTTCGCGTCAAAAAATGGCTAAAATTCCAGTTGAAATTTTTTCAAAGTCCCTTAAAAATTTTCCAATTTTTGTCCCAATTCTTCCCATTCCCATTGAAACTTTTCAAATCCCTCTCAAAATTGTTGAAATTCTCTTGAAGCTTTCAAAATTCTCTCGAGAATTTTCAAAATCCATGTCCACATGTTTACAATTTCACGTCAAAAAAATGGCTAAAATTCCAGTTGAAATTTTTTCAAAGTCCCTGAAAAATTTTCCAATTTTTGTCCCAATTCTTCCCATTCCCATTGAAACTTTTCAAATCCCTCTCAAAATTGTTGAAATTCTCTTGAAGCTTTTAAAATTCTCTCTAGAATTTTCAAAATCCACTTCCACATGTTTACAATTTCACGTCAAAAAATGGCTAAAATTCCAGTTGAAATTTTTTCAAAGTCCCTTAAAAGTTTTCCAATTTCTGTCCCAATTCTTCCCATTCCCATTGAAACTTTTCAAATCCCTCTCAAAATTGTTGAAATTCTCTTGAAGCTTTTAAAATTCTCTCCAGAATTTTCAAAATCCATGTCCACATGTTTACAATTTCGCATCAAAAAATGGCTAAAATTCCAGTTGAAATTTTTTCAAAGTCCCTGAAAAATTTTCCAATTTTTGTCCCAATTCTTCCCATTCCCATTGAAACTTTTCAAATCCCTCTCAAAATTGTTGAAATTCTCTTGAAGCTCTAAAAATTCTCTCTAGAATTTTCAAAATCCATGTCCACATGTTTACAATTTCACGTCAAAAAATGGCTAAAATTCCAGTTGAAATTTTTTCAAAGTCCCTTAAAAATTTTCCAATTTTTGTCCCAATTCTTCCCATTCCCATTGAAACTTTTCAAATCCCTCTCAACATTGTTGAAATCCTCTTGAAGCTCTTAAAATTCTCTCGAGAATTTTCAAAATCCATGTCCACATGTTTACAATTTCACATAAAAAAATGGCTAAAATTCCAGTTGAAATTTTTTCAAAGTCCCTTAAAAATTTTCCAATTTTTGTCCCAATTCTTCCCATTCCCATTGAAACTTTTCAAATCCCTCTCAACATTGTTGAAATTCTCTTGAAGCTTTTAAAATTCTCTCGAGAATTTTCAAAATCCATGTCCACATGTTTACAATTTCACGTCAAAAAAATGGCTAAAATTCCAGTTGAAATTTTTTCAAAGTCCCTTAAAAATTTTCCAATTTTTGTCCCAATTCTTCCCATTCCCATTGAAACTTTTCAAATCCCTCTCAAAATTGTTGAAATTCTCTTGAAGCTTTTAAAATTCTCTCTAGAATTTTCAAAATCCACGTCCACATGTTTACAATTTCACGTCAAAAAATGGCTAAAATTCCAGTTGAAATTTTTTCAAAGTCCCTTAAAAATTTTCCAATTTTTGTCCCAATTCTTCCCATTCCCATTGAAACTTTTCAAATCCCTCTCAAAATTGTTGAAATTCTCTTGAAGCTTTTAAAATTCTCTCGAGAATTTTCAAAATCCATGTCCACATGTTTACAATTTCACGTCAAAAAATGGCTAAAATTCCAGTTGAAATTTTTTCAAAGTCCCTTAAAAATTTTCCAATTTTTGTCCCAACTCTTCCCATTCCCATTGAAACTTTTCAAATCCCTCTCAAAATTGTTGAAATCCTCTTGAAGCTTTTAAAATTCTCTCTAGAATTTTCAAAATCCATGTCCACATGTTCACAATTTCACATCAAAAAATGGCTAAAATTCCAGTTGAAATTTTTTCAAAGTCCCTTAAAAATTTTCCAATTTTTGTCCCAATTCTTCCCATTCCCATTGAAACTTTTCAAATCCCTCTCAAAATTGTTGAAATTCTCTTGAAGCTTTTAAAATTCTCTCTAGAATTTTCAAAATCCATGTCCACATGTTTACAATTTCACGTCAAAAAATGGCTAAAATTCCAGTTGAAATTTTTTCAAAGTCCCTGAAAAATTTTCCAATTTTTGTCCCAATTCTTCCCATTCCCATTGAAACTTTTCAAATCCCTCTCAACATTGTTGAAATTCTCTTGAAGCTTTTAAAATTCTCTCGAGAATTTTCAAAATCCATGTCCACATGTTTACAATTTCACGTCAAAAACTGGCTAAAATTCCAGTTGAAATTTTTTCAAAGTCCCTTCAAAATTTTCCAATTTTTGTCCCAATTCTTCCCATTCCCATTGTAACTTTTCAAATCCCTCTCAAAATTGTTGAAATTCTCTTGAAGCTCTTAAAATTCTCTCCAGAATTTTCAAAATCCATGTCCACATGTTTACAATTTCACGTCAAAAAATGGCTAAAATTCCAGTTGAAATTTTTTCCAAGTCCCTTAAAAGTTTTCCAATTTTGGTCCCAATTCTTCCCATTCCCATTGAAACTTTTCAAATCCCTCTCAAAATTGTTGAAATTCTCTTGAAGCTTTTAAAATTCTCTCTAGAATTTTCAAAATCCATGTCCACATGGTTACAATTTCACGTCAAAAAATGGCTAAAATTCCAGTTGAAATTTTTTCAAAGTCCCTGAAAAATTTTCCAATTTTTGTCCCAATTCTTCCCATTCCCATTGAAACTTTTCAAATCCCTCTCAAAACTGTTGAAATTCTGTTGAAGCTTTTAAAATTCTCTCTAGAATTTTCAAAATCCATGTCCACATGTTTACAATTTCGCATCAAAAAATGGCTAAAATTCCAGTTGAAATTTTTTCAAAGTCCCTTAAAAATTTTCCAATTTTTGTCCCAATTCTTCCCATTCCCATTGAAACTTTTCAAATCCCTCTCAAAATTGTTGAAATTCTCTTGAAGCTTTTAAAATTCTCTCTAGAATTTTCAAAATCCATGTCCACATGTTTACAATTTCGCGTCAAAAAATGGCTAAAATTCCAGTTGAAATTTTTTCAAAGTCCCTTAAAAATTTTCCAATTTTTGTCCCAATTCTTCCCATTCCCATTGAAACTTTTCAAATCCCTCTCAAAATTGTTGAAATTCTCTTGAAGCTTTCAAAATTCTCTCGAGAATTTTCAAAATCCATGTCCACATGTTTACAATTTCACGTCAAAAAAATGGCTAAAATTCCAGTTGAAATTTTTTCAAAGTCCCTGAAAAATTTTCCAATTTTTGTCCCAATTCTTCCCATTCCCATTGAAACTTTTCAAATCCCTCTCAACATTGTTGAAATCCTCTTGAAGCTCTTAAAATTCTCTCGAGAATTTTCAAAATCCATGTCCACATGTTTACAATTTCACATAAAAAAATGGCTAAAATTCCAGTTGAAATTTTTTCAAAGTCCCTTAAAAATTTTCCAATTTTTGTCCCAATTCTTCCCATTCCCATTGAAACTTTTCAAATCCCTCTCAAAATGGTTGAAATCCTCTTGAAGCTTTTAAAATTCTCTCTAGAATTTTCAAAATCCACTTCCACATGTTTACAATTTCACGTCAAAAAATGGCTAAAATTCCAGTTGAAATATTTTCAAAGTCCCTTAAAAATTTTCCAATTTTTGTCCCAATTCTTCCCATTCCCATTGAAACTTTTCAAATCCCTCTCAACATTGTTGAAATTCTCTTGAAGCTTTTAAAATTCTCTCGAGAATTTTCAAAATCCATGTCCACATGTTTACAATTTCACGTCAAAAAAATGGCTAAAATTCCAGTTGAAATTTTTTCAAAGTCCCTTAAAAATTTTCCAATTTTTGTCCCAATTCTTCCCATTCCCATTGAAACTTTTCAAATCCCTCTCAAAATTGTTGAAATTCTCTTGAAGCTTTTAAAATTCTCTCCAGAATTTTCAAAATCCATGTCCACATGTTTACAATTTCACGTCAAAAAATGGCTAAAATTCCAGTTGAAATTTTTTCAAAGTCCCTGAAAAATTTTCCAATTTTTGTCCCAATTCTTCCCATTCCCATTGAAACTTTTCAAATCCCTCTCAACATTGTTGAAATTCTCTTGAAGCTTTTAAAATTCTCTCGAGAATTTTCAAAATCCATGTCCACATGTTTACAATTTCACGTCAAAAACTGGCTAAAATTCCAGTTGAAATTTTTTCAAAGTCCCTTCAAAATTTTCCAATTTTTGTCCCAATTCTTCCCATTCCCATTGTAACTTTTCAAATCCCTCTCAAAATTGTTGAAATTCTCTTGAAGCTCTTAAAATTCTCTCCAGAATTTTCAAAATCCATGTCCACATGTTTACAATTTCACGTCAAAAAATGGCTAAAATTCCAGTTGAAATTTTTTCAAAGTCCCTTAAAAGTTTTCCAATTTTGGTCCCAATTCTTCCCATTCCCATTGAAACTTTTCAAATCCCTCTCAAAATTGTTGAAATTCTCTTGAAGCTTTTAAAATTCTCTCTAGAATTTTCAAAATCCATGTCCACATGGTTACAATTTCACGTCAAAAAATGGCTAAAATTCCAGTTGAAATTTTTTCAAAGTCCCTGAAAAATTTTCCAATTTTTGTCCCAATTCTTCCCATTCCCATTGAAACTTTTCAAATCCCTCTCAAAACTGTTGAAATTCTGTTGAAGCTTTTAAAATTCTCTCTAGAATTTTCAAAATCCATGTCCACATGTTTACAATTTCGCATCAAAAAATGGCTAAAATTCCAGTTGAAATTTTTTCAAAGTCCCTTAAAAATTTTCCAATTTTTGTCCCAATTCTTCCCATTCCCATTGAAACTTTTCAAATCCCTCTCAAAATTGTTGAAATTCTCTTGAAGCTTTTAAAATTCTCTCTAGAATTTTCAAAATCCATGTCCACATGTTTACAATTTCGCGTCAAAAAATGGCTAAAATTCCAGTTGAAATTTTTTCAAAGTCCCTTAAAAATTTTCCAATTTTTGTCCCAGTTCTTCCCATTCCCATTGAAACTTTTCAAATCCCTCTCAAAATTGTTGAAATTCTCTTGAAGCTTTCAAAATTCTCTCGAGAATTTTCAAAATCCATGTCCACATGTTTACAATTTCACGTCAAAAAAATGGCTAAAATTCCAGTTGAAATTTTTTCAAAGTCCCTGAAAAATTTTCCAATTTTTGTCCCAATTCTTCCCATTCCCATTGAAACTTTTCAAATCCCTCTCAAAATTGTTGAAATTCTCTTGAAGCTTTTAAAATTCTCTCTAGAATTTTCAAAATCCACTTCCACATGTTTACAATTTCACGTCAAAAAATGGCTAAAATTCCAGTTGAAATTTTTTCAAAGTCCCTTAAAAGTTTTCCAATTTCTGTCCCAATTCTTCCCATTCCCATTGAAACTTTTCAAATCCCTCTCAAAATTGTTGAAATTCTCTTGAAGCTTTTAAAATTCTCTCCAGAATTTTCAAAATCCATGTCCACATGTTTACAATTTCGCATCAAAAAATGGCTAAAATTCCAGTTGAAATTTTTTCAAAGTCCCTGAAAAATTTTCCAATTTTTGTCCCAATTCTTCCCATTCCCATTGAAACTTTTCAAATCCCTCTCAAAATTGTTGAAATTCTCTTGAAGCTCTAAAAATTCTCTCTAGAATTTTCAAAATCCATGTCCACATGTTTACAATTTCACGTCAAAAAATGGCTAAAATTCCAGTTGAAATTTTTTCAAAGTCCCTTAAAAATTTTCCAATTTTTGTCCCAATTCTTCCCATTCCCATTGAAACTTTTCAAATCCCTCTCAACATTGTTGAAATCCTCTTGAAGCTCTTAAAATTCTCTCGAGAATTTTCAAAATCCATGTCCACATGTTTACAATTTCACATAAAAAAATGGCTAAAATTCCAGTTGAAATTTTTTCAAAGTCCCTTAAAAATTTTCCAATTTTTGTCCCAATTCTTCCCATTCCCATTGAAACTTTTCAAATCCCTCTCAAAATGGTTGAAATCCTCTTGAAGCTTTTAAAATTCTCTCTAGAATTTTCAAAATCCACTTCCACATGTTTACAATTTCACGTCAAAAAATGGCTAAAATTCCAGTTGAAATATTTTCAAAGTCCCTTAAAAATTTTCCAATTTTTGTCCCAATTCTTCCCATTCCCATTGAAACTTTTCAAATCCCTCTCAACATTGTTGAAATTCTCTTGAAGCTTTTAAAATTCTCTCGAGAATTTTCAAAATCCATGTCCACATGTTTACAATTTCACGTCAAAAAAATGGCTAAAATTCCAGTTGAAATTTTTTCAAAGTCCCTTAAAAATTTTCCAATTTTTGTCCCAATTCTTCCCATTCCCATTGAAACTTTTCAAATCCCTCTCAAAATTGTTGAAATTCTCTTGAAGCTTTTAAAATTCTCTCTAGAATTTTCAAAATCCACGTCCACATGTTTACAATTTCACGTCAAAAAATGGCTAAAATTCCAGTTGAAATTTTTTCAAAGTCCCTTAAAAATTTTCCAATTTTTGTCCCAATTCTTCCCATTCCCATTGAAACTTTTCAAATCCCTCTCAAAATTGTTGAAATTCTCTTGAAGCTTTTAAAATTCTCTCGAGAATTTTCAAAATCCATGTCCACATGTTTACAATTTCACGTCAAAAAATGGCTAAAATTCCAGTTGAAATTTTTTCAAAGTCCCTTAAAAATTTTCCAATTTTTGTCCCAACTCTTCCCATTCCCATTGAAACTTTTCAAATCCCTCTCAAAATTGTTGAAATCCTCTTGAAGCTTTTAAAATTCTCTCTAGAATTTTCAAAATCCATGTCCACATGTTCACAATTTCACATCAAAAAATGGCTAAAATTCCAGTTGAAATTTTTTCAAAGTCCCTTAAAAATTTTCCAATTTTTGTCCCAATTCTTCCCATTCCCATTGAAACTTTTCAAATCCCTCTCAAAATTGTTGAAATTCTCTTGAAGCTTTTAAAATTCTCTCTAGAATTTTCAAAATCCATGTCCACATGTTTACAATTTCACGTCAAAAAATGGCTAAAATTCCAGTTGAAATTTTTTCAAAGTCCCTGAAAAATTTTCCAATTTTGGTCCCAATTCTTCCCATTCCCATTGAAACTTTTCAAATCCCTCTCAAAATTGTTGAAATTCTCTTGAAGCTTTTAAAATTCTCTCGAGAATTTTCAAAATCCATGTCCACATGTTTACAATTTCACGTCAAAAACTGGCTAAAATTCCAGTGGAAATGTTTTCAAAGTCCCTGAAAAATTTTCCAATTTTTGTCCCAATTCTTCCCATTCCCATTGAAACTTTTCAAATCCCTCTCAAAATTGTTGAAATTCTCTTGAAGCTCTTAAAATTCTCTCCAGAATTTTCAAAATCCATGTCCACATGTTTACAATTTCACGTCAAAAAATGGCTAAAATTCCAGTTGAAATTTTTTCAAAGTCCCTTAAAAGTTTTCCAATTTTGGTCCCAATTCTTCCCATTCCCATTGAAACTTTTCAAATCCCTCTCAAAATTGTTGAAATTCTCTTGAAGCTTTTAAAATTCTCTCTAGAATTTTCAAAATCCATGTCCACATGTTTACAATTTCGCGTCAAAAAATGGCTAAAATTCCAGTTGAAATTTTTTCAAAGTCCCTGAAAAATTTTCCAATTTTTGTCCCAATTCTTCCCATTCCCATTGAAACTTTTCAAATCCCTCTCAACATTGTTGAAATTCTCTTGAAGCTTTTAAAATTCTCTCTAGAATTTTCAAAATCCATGTCCACATGTTTACAATTTCGCGTCAAAAAATAGCTAAAATTCCAGTTGAAATTTTTTCAAAGTCCCTTCAAAATTTTCCAATTTTTGTCCCAATTCTTCCCATTCCCATTGAAACTTTTCAAATCCCTCTCAAAATTGTTGAAATTCTCTTGAAGCTTTCAAAATTCTCTCTAGAATTTTCAAAATCCATGTCCACATGTTTACAATTTCACGTCAAAAAAATGGCTAAAATTCCAGTTGAAATTTTTTCAAAGTCCCTTCAAAATTTTCCAATTTTTGTCCCAATTCTTCCCATTCCCATTGAAACTTTTCAAATCCCTCTCAAAATTGTTGAAATTCTCTTGAAGCTTTTAAAATTCTCTCCAGAATTTTCAAAATCCATGTCCACATGTTTACAATTTCACGTCAAAAAATGGCTAAAATTCCAGTTGAAATTTTTTCAAAGTCCCTTAAAAATTTTCCAATTTTTGTCCCAATTCTTCCCATTCCCATTGAAACTTTTCAAATCCCTCTCAAAATTGTTGAAATTCTCTTGAAGCTTTTAAAATTCTCTCGAGAATTTTCAAAATCCATGTCCACATGTTTACAATTTCACGTCAAAAACTGGCTAAAATTCCAGTTGAAATGTTTTCAAAGTCCCTTAAAAATTTTCCAATTTTTGTCCCAATTTTTCCCATTCCCATTGAAACTTTTCAAATCCCTCTCAAAATTGTTGAAATTCTCTTGAAGCTCTTAAAATTCTCTCTAGAATTTTCAAAATCCATGTCCACATGTTTACAATTTCACGTCAAAAAATGGCTAAAATTCCAGTGGAAATTTTTTCAAAGTCCCTTAAAAATTTTCCAATTTTGGTCCCAATTCTTCCCATTCCCATTGAAACTTTTCAAATCCCTCTCAAAATTGTTGAAATTCTCTTGAAGCTTTTAAAATTCTCTCTAGAATTTTCAAAATCCATGTCCACATGTTTACAATTTCGCGTCAAAAAATGGCTAAAATTCCAGTTGAAATTTTTTCAAAGTCCCTTAAAAATTTTCCAATTTTTGTCCCAATTCTTCCCATTCCCATTGAAACTTTTCAAATCCCTCTCAACATTGTTGAAATTCTCTTGAAGCTTTTAAAATTCTCTCTAGAATTTTCAAAATCCATGTCCACATGTTTACAATTTCACGGCAAAAAATGGCTAAAATTCCAGTTGAAATTTTTTCAAAGTCCCTTAAAAATTTTCCAATTTTTGTCCCAATTCTTCCCATTCCCATTGAAACTTTTCAAATCCCTCTCAAAATTGTTGAAATTCTCTTGAAGCTTTTAAAATTCTCTCCAGAATTTTCAAAATCCATGTCCACATGTTTACAATTTCACGTCAAAAAATGGCTAAAATTCCAGTTGAAATTTTTTCAAAGTCCCTGAAAAATTTTCCAATTTTTGTCCCAATTCTTCCCATTCCCATTGAAACTTTTCAAATCCCTCTCAAAATTGTTGAAATTCTCTTGAAGCTCTTAAAATTCTCTCTAGAATTTTCAAAATCCATGTCCACATGTTTACAATTTCACGTCAAAAAATGGCTAAAATTCCAGTTGAAATTTTTTCAAAGTCCCTTAAAAATTTTCCAATTTTTGTCCCAATTCTTCCCATTCCCATTGTAACTTTTCAAATCCCTCTCAAAATTGTTGAAATTCTCTTGAAGCTTTTAAAATTCTCTCTAGAATTTTCAAAATCCACTTCCACATGTTTACAATTTCACGTCAAAAAATGGCTAAAATTCCAGTTGAAATTTTTTCAAAGTCCCTGAAAAATTTTCCAATTTTTGTCCCAATTCTTCCCATTCCCATTGAAACTTTTCAAATCCCTCTCAACATTGTTGAAATTCTCTTGAAGCTTTTAAAATTCTCTCGAGAATTTTCAATATCCATGTCCACATGTTTACAATTTCACGTCAAAAAAATGGCTAAAATTCCAGTTGAAATTTTTTCAAAGTCCCTTAAAAATTTTCCAATTTTTGTCCCAATTCTTCCCATTCCCATTGAAACTTTTCAAATCCCTCTCAAAATTGTTGAAATTCTCTTGAAGCTTTTAAAATTCTCTCCAGAATTTTCAAAATCCATGTCCACATGTTTACAATTTCACGTCAAAAAATGGCTAAAATTCCAGTTGAAATTTTTTCAAAGTCCCTGAAAAATTTTCCAATTTTTGTCCCAATTCTTCCCATTCCCATTGAAACTTTTCAAATCCCTCTCAACATTGTTGAAATTCTCTTGAAGCTCTTAAAATTCTCTCTAGAATTTTCAAAATCCATGTCCACATGTTTACAATTTCACGTCAAAAAATGGCTAAAATTCCAGTTGAAATTTTTTCAAAGTCCCTTCAAAATTTTCCAATTTTTGTCCCAATTCTTCCCATTCCCATTGTAACTTTTCAAATCCCTCTCAAAATTGTTGAAATTCTCTTGAAGCTTTTAAAATTCTCTCTAGAATTTTCAAAATCCACTTCCACATGTTTACAATTTCACGTCAAAAAATGGCTAAAATTCCAGTTGAAATTTTTTCAAAGTCCCTTAAAAATTTTCCAATTTTGGTCCCAATTCTTCCCATTCCCATTGAAACTTTTCAAATCCCTCTCAAAATTGTTGAAATTCTCTTGAAGCTTTTAAAATTCTCTCTAGAATTTTCAAAATCCATGTCCACATGGTTACAATTTCACGTCAAAAAATGGCTAAAATTCCAGTTGAAATTTTTTCAAAGTCCCTTCAAAATTTTCCAATTTTTGTCCCAATTCTTCCCATTCCCATTGAAACTTTTCAAATCCCTCTCAAAACTGTTGAAATTCTGTTGAAGCTTTTAAAATTCTCTCGAGAATTTTCAAAATCCATGTCCACATGTTTACAATTTCGCATCAAAAAATGGCTAAAATTCCAGTTGAAATTTTTTCAAAGTCCCTTAAAAATTTTCCAATTTTTGTCCCAATTCTTCCCATTCCCATTGAAACTTTTCAAATCCCTCTCAAAATTGTTGAAATTCTCTTGAAGCTTTTAAAATTCTCTCTAGAATTTTCAAAATCCATGTCCACATGTTTACAATTTCGCGTCAAAAAATGGCTAAAATTCCAGTTGAAATTTTTTCAAAGTCCCTTAAAAATTTTCCAATTTTTGTCCCAATTCTTCCCATTCCCATTGAAACTTTTCAAATCCCTCTCAAAATTGTTGAAATTCTCTTGAAGCTTTCAAAATTCTCTCTAGAATTTTCAAAATCCATGTCCACATGTTTACAATTTCACGTCAAAAAAATGGCTAAAATTCCAGTTGAAATTTTTTCAAAGTCCCTGAAAAATTTTCCAATTTTTGTCCCAATTCTTCCCATTCCCATTGAAACTTTTCAAATCCCTCTCAAAATTGTTGAAATTCTCTTGAAGCTTTTAAAATTCTCTCTAGAATTTTCAAAATCCATGTCCAAATGGTTACAATTTCACGTCAAAAAATGGCTAAAATTCCAGTTGAAATTTTTTCAAAGTCCCTTAAAAATTTTCCAATTTTTGTCCCAACTCTTCACATTCCCATTGAAACTTTTCAAATCCCTCTCAAAATTGTTGAAATCCTCTTGAAGCTTTTAAAATTCTCTCTAGAATTTTCAAAATCCATGTCCACATGTTCACAATTTCACGTCAAAAAATGGCTAAAATTCCCGTTGAAATGTTTTCAAAGTCCCTTAAAAATTTTCCAATTTTTGTCCCAATTCTTCCCATTCCCATTGAAACTTTTCAAATCCCTCTCAAAATTGTTGAAATTCTCTTGAAGCTTTTAAAATTCTCTCCAGAATTTTCAAAATCCATGTCCACATGTTTACAATTTCACGTCAAAAAATGGCTAAAATTCCAGTTGAAATTTTTTCAAAGTCCCTGAAAAATTTTCCAATTTTTGTCCCAATTCTTCCCATTCCCATTGAAACTTTTCAAATCCCTCTCAACATTGTTGAAATTCTCTTGAAGCTCTTAAAATTCTCTCTAGAATTTTCAAAATCCATGTCCACATGTTTACAATTTCACGTCAAAAAATGGCTAAAATTCCAGTTGAAATTTTTTCAAAGTCCCTTAAAAATTTTCCAATTTTTGTCCCAATTCTTCCCATTCCCATTGAAACTTTTCAAATCCCTCTCAAAATTGTTGAAATTCTCTTGAAGCTTTTAAAATTCTCTCTAGAATTTTCAAAATCCACTTCCACATGTTTACAATTTCACGTCAAAAAATGGCTAAAATTCCAGTTGAAATGTTTTCAAAGTCCCTTAAAAATTTTCCAATTTTTGTCCCAATTCTTCCCATTCCCATTGAAACTTTTCAAATCCCTCTCAACATTGTTGAAATTCTCTTGAAGCTTTTAAAATTCTCTCCAGAATTTTCAAAATCCATGTCCACATGTTTACAATTTCACGTCAAAAAATGGCTAAAATTCCAGTTGAAATTTTTTCAAAGTCCCTTAAAAATTTTCCAATTTTTGTCCCAATTCTTCCCATTCCCATTGAAACTTTTCAAATCCCTCTCAACATTGTTGAAATTCTCTTGAAGCTCTTAAAATTCTCTCTAGAATTTTCAAAATCCATGTCCACATGTTTACAATTTCACGTCAAAAAATGGCTAAAATTCCAGTTGAAATTTTTTCAAAGTCCCTTCAAAATTTTCCAATTTTTGTCCCAATTCTTCCCATTCCCATTGTAACTTTTCAAATCCCTCTCAAAATTGTTGAAATTCTCTTGAAGCTTTTAAAATTCTCTCTAGAATTTTCAAAATCCACTTCCACATGTTTACAATTTCACGTCAAAAAATGGCTAAAATTCCAGTTGAAATTTTTTCAAAGTCCCTTAAAAATTTTCCAATTTTGGTCCCAATTCTTCCCATTCCCATTGAAACTTTTCAAATCCCTCTCAAAATTGTTGAAATTCTCTTGAAGCTTTTAAAATTCTCACTAGAATTTTCAAAATCCATGTCCACATGGTTACAATTTCACGTCAAAAAATGGCTAAAATTCCAGTTGAAATTTTTTCAAAGTCCCTTAAAAATTTTCCAATTTTTGTCCCAATTCTTCCCATTCCCATTGAAACTTTTCAAATCCCTCTCAAAACTGTTGAAATTCTGTTGAAGCTTTTAAAATTCTCTCTAGAATTTTCAAAATCCATGTCCACATGTTTACAATTTCGCATCAAAAAATGGCTAAAATTCCAGTTGAAATTTTTTCAAAGTCCCTTAAAAATTTTCCAATTTTTGTCCCAATTCTTCCCATTCCCATTGAAACTTTTCAAATCCCTCTCAAAATTGTTGAAATTCTGTTGAAGCTTTTAAAATTCTCTCTAGAATTTTCAAAATCCATGTCCACATGTTTACAATTTCGCGTCAAAAAATGGCTAAAATTCCAGTTGAAATTTTTTCAAAGTCCCTTAAAAATTTTCCAATTTTTGTCCCAATTCTTCCCATTCCCATTGAAACTTTTCAAATCCCTCTCAAAATTGTTGAAATTCTCTTGAAGCTTTCAAAATTCTCTCTAGAATTTTCAAAATCCATGTCCACATGTTTACAATTTCACGTCAAAAAAATGGCTAAAATTCCAGTTGAAATTTTTTCAAAGTCCCTGAAAAATTTTCCAATTTTTGTCCCAATTCTTCCCATTCCCATTGAAACTTTTCAAATCCCTCTCAAAATTGTTGAAATTCTCTTGAAGCTTTTAAAATTCTCTCTAGAATTTTCAAAATCCATGTCCAAATGGTTACAATTTCACGTCAAAAAATGGCTAAAATTCCAGTTGAAATTTTTTCAAAGTCCCTTAAAAATTTTCCAATTTTTGTCCCAACTCTTCACATTCCCATTGAAACTTTTCAAATCCCTCTCAAAATTGTTGAAATCCTCTTGAAGCTTTTAAAATTCTCTCTAGAATTTTCAAAATCCATGTCCACATGTTCACAATTTCACGTCAAAAAATGGCTAAAATTCCCGTTGAAATGTTTTCAAAGTCCCTTAAAAATTTTCCAATTTTTGTCCCAATTCTTCCCATTCCCATTGAAACTTTTCAAATCCCTCTCAAAATTGTTGAAATTCTCTTGAAGCTTTTAAAATTCTCTCTAGAATTTTCAAAATCCATGTCCACATGTTTACAATTTCACGTCAAAAAATGGCTAAAATTCCAGTTGAAATTTTTTCAAAGTCCCTTCAAAATTTTCCAATTTTTGTCCCAATTCTTCCCATTCCCATTGAAACTTTTCAAATCCCTCTCAAAATTGTTGAAATTCTCTTGAAGCTTTTAAAATTCTCTCCAGAATTTTCAAAATCCATGTCCACATGTTTACAATTTCACGTCAAAAAATGGCTAAAATTCCAGTTGAAATTTTTTCAAAGTCCCTGAAAAATTTTCCAATTTTTGTCCCAATTCTTCCCATTCCCATTGAAACTTTTCAAATCCCTCTCAACATTGTTGAAATTCTCTTGAAGCTCTTAAAATTCTCTCTAGAATTTTCAAAATCCATGTCCACATGTTTACAATTTCACGTCAAAAAATGGCTAAAATTCCAGTTGAAATTTTTTCAAAGTCCCTTAAAAATTTTCCAATTTTTGTCCCAATTCTTCCCATTCCCATTGAAACTTTTCAAATCCCTCTCAAAATTGTTGAAATTCTCTTGAAGCTTTTAAAATTCTCTCTAGAATTTTCAAAATCCACTTCCACATGTTTACAATTTCACGTCAAAAAATGGCTAAAATTCCAGTTGAAATTTTTTCAAAGTCCCTGAAAAATTTTCCAATTTTGGTCCCAATTCTTCCCATTCCCATTGAAACTTTTCAAATCCCTCTCAAAATTGTTGAAATTCTCTTGAAGCTTTTAAAATTCTCTCTAGAATTTTCAAAATCCATGTCCACATGGTTACAATTTCACGTCAAAAAATGGCTAAAATTCCAGTTGAAATTTTTTCAAAGTCCCTTAAAAATTTTCCAATTTTTGTCCCAATTCTTCCCATTCCCATTGAAACTTTTCAAATCCCTCTCAAAACTGTTGAAATTCTGTTGAAGCTTTTAAAATTCTCTCTAGAATTTTCAAAATCCATGTCCACATGTTTACAATTTCGCATCAAAAAATGGCTAAAATTCCAGTTGAAATTTTTTCAAAGTCCCTTAAAAATTTTCCAATTTTTGTCCCAATTCTTCCCATTCCCATTGAAACTTTTCAAATCCCTCTCAAAATTGTTGAAATTCTCTTGAAGCTTTTAAAATTCTCTCTAGAATTTTCAAAATCCATGTCCACATGTTTACAATTTCGCGTCAAAAAATGGCTAAAATTCCAGTTGAAATTTTTTCAAAGTCCCTGAAAAATTTTCCAATTTTTGTCCCAATTCTTCCCATTCCCATTGAAACTTTTCAAATCCCTCTCAAAATTGTTGAAATTCTCTTGAAGCTTTCAAAATTCTCTCGAGAATTTTCAAAATCCATGTCCACATGTTTACAATTTCACGTCAAAAAAATGGCTAAAATTCCAGTTGAAATTTTTTCAAAGTCCCTTAAAAATTTTCCAATTTTTGTCCCAATTCTTCCCATTCCCATTGAAACTTTTCAAATCCCTCTCAAAATTGTTGAAATTCTCTTGAAGCTTTTAAAATTCTCTCTAGAATTTTCAAAATCCATATCCACATGTTTACAATTTCACGTCAAAAAATGGCTAAAATTCCAGTTGAAATTTTTTCAAAGTCCCTGAAAAATTTTCCAATTTTTGTCCCAATTCTTCCCATTCCCATTGAAACTTTTCAAATCCCTCTCAACATTGTTGAAATTCTCTTGAAGCTCTTAAAATTCTCTCTAGAATTTTCAAAATCCATGTCCACATGTTTACAATTTCACGTCAAAAAATGGCTAAAATTCCAGTTGAAATTTTTTCAAAGTCCCTTCAAAATTTTCCAATTTTTGTCCCAATTCTTCCCATTCCCATTGTAACTTTTCAAATCCCTCTCAAAATTGTTGAAATTCTCTTGAAGCTTTTAAAATTCTCTCTAGAATTTTCAAAATCCACTTCCACATGTTTACAATTTCACGTCAAAAAATGGCTAAAATTCCAGTTGAAATTTTTTCAAAGTCCCTTAAAAATTTTCCAATTTTGGTCCCAATTCTTCCCATTCCCATTGAAACTTTTCAAATCCCTCTCAAAATTGTTGAAATTCTCTTGAAGCTTTTAAAATTCTCTCTAGAATTTTCAAAATCCATGTCCACATGTTTACAATTTCACGTCAAAAAATGGCTAAAATTCCAGTTGAAATTTTTTCAAAGTCCCTGAAAAATTTTCCAATTTTTGTCCCAATTCTTCCCATTCCCATTGAAACTTTTCAAATCCCTCTCAACATTGTTGAAATTCTCTTGAAGCTCTTAAAATTCTCTCTAGAATTTTCAAAATCCATGTCCACATGTTTACAATTTCACGTCAAAAAATGGCTAAAATTCCAGTTGAAATTTTTTCAAAGTCCCTTCAAAATTTTCCAATTTTTGTCCCAATTCTTCCCATTCCCATTGTAACTTTTCAAATCCCTCTCAAAATTGTTGAAATTCTCTTGAAGCTTTTAAAATTCTCTCTAGAATTTTCAAAATCCACTTCCACATGTTTACAATTTCACGTCAAAAAATGGCTAAAATTCCAGTTGAAATTTTTTCAAAGTCCCTTAAAAATTTTCCAATTTTGGTCCCAATTCTTCCCATTCCCATTGAAACTTTTCAAATCCCTCTCAAAATTGTTGAAATTCTCTTGAAGCTTTTAAAATTCTCTCTAGAATTTTCAAAATCCATGTCCACATGGTTACAATTTCACGTCAAAAAATGGCTAAAATTCCAGTTGAAATTTTTTCAAAGTCCCTTAAAAATTTTCCAATTTTTGTCCCAATTCTTCCCATTCCCATTGAAACTTTTCAAATCCCTCTCAAAACTGTTGAAATTCTGTTGAAGCTTTTAAAATTCTCTCTAGAATTTTCAAAATCCATGTCCACATGTTTACAATTTCACGTCAAAAAATGGCTAAAATTCCAGTTGAAATTTTTTCAAAGTCCCTTAAAAATTTTCCAATTTTTGTCCCAATTCTTCCCATTCCCATTGAAACTTTTCAAATCCCTCTCAAAATTGTTGAAATTCTCTTGAAGCTTTCAAAATTCTCTCGAGAATTTTCAAAATCCATGTCCACATGTTTACAATTTCACGTCAAAAAAATGGCTAAAATTCCAGTTGAAATTTTTTCAAAGTCCCTGAAAAATTTTCCAATTTTTGTCCCAATTCTTCCCATTCCCATTGAAACTTTTCAAATCCCTCTCAAAATTGTTGAAATTCTCTTGAAGCTTTTAAAATTCTCTCTAGAATTTTCAAAATCCATGTCCACATGTTTACAATTTCACGTCAAAAAATGGCTAAAATTCCAGTTGAAATTTTTTCAAAGTCCCTTAAAAATTTTCCAATTTTTGTCCCAACTCTTCACATTCCCATTGAAACTTTTCAAATCCCTCTCAAAATTGTTGAAATCCTCTTGAAGCTTTTAAAATTCTCTCTAGAATTTTCAAAATCCATGTCCACATGTTCACAATTTCACGTCAAAAAATGGCTAAAATTCCCGTTGAAATGTTTTCAAAGTCCCTTAAAAATTTTCCAATTTTTGTCCCAATTCTTCCCATTCCCATTGAAACTTTTCAAATCCCTCTCAAAATTGTTGAAATTCTCTTGAAGCTTTTAAAATTCTCTCCAGAATTTTCAAAATCCATGTCCACATGTTTACAATTTCACGTCAAAAAATGGCTAAAATTCCAGTTGAAATTTTTTCAAAGTCCCTTCAAAATTTTCCAATTTTTGTCCCAATTCTTCCCATTCCCATTGAAACTTTTCAAATCCCTCTCAAAATTGTTGAAATTCTCTTGAAGCTTTTAAAATTCTCTCCAGAATTTTCAAAATCCATGTCCACATGTTTACAATTTCACGTCAAAAAATGGCTAAAATTCCAGTTGAAATTTTTTCAAAGTCCCTGAAAAATTTTCCAATTTTTGTCCCAATTCTTCCCATTCCCATTGAAACTTTTCAAATCCCTCTCAAAATTGTTGAAATTCTCTTGAAGCTCTTAAAATTCTCTCTAGAATTTTCAAAATCCATGTCCACATGTTTACAATTTCACGTCAAAAAATGGCTAAAATTCCAGTTGAAATTTTTTCAAAGTCCCTTAAAAATTTTCCAATTTTTGTCCCAATTCTTCCCATTCCCATTGAAACTTTTCAAATCCCTCTCAAAATTGTTGAAATTCTCTTGAAGCTTTTAAAATTCTCTCTAGAATTTTCAAAATCCACTTCCACATGTTTACAATTTCACGTCAAAAAATGGCTAAAATTCCAGTTGAAATTTTTTCAAAGTCCCTTAAAAATTTTCCAATTTTGGTCCCAATTCTTCCCATTCCCATTGAAACTTTTCAAATCCCTCTCAAAATTGTTGAAATTCTCTTGAAGCTTTTAAAATTCTCTCTAGAATTTTCAAAATCCATGTCCACATGGTTACAATTTCACGTCAAAAAATGGCTAAAATTCCAGTTGAAATTTTTTCAAAGTCCCTTAAAAATTTTCCAATTTTTGTCCCAATTCTTCCCATTCCCATTGAAACTTTTCAAATCCCTCTCAAAACTGTTGAAATTCTGTTGAAGCTTTTAAAATTCTCTCTAGAATTTTCAAAATCCATGTCCACATGTTTACAATTTCGCATCAAAAAATGGCTAAAATTCCAGTTGAAATTTTTTCAAAGTCCCTTAAAATTTTCCAATTTTTGTCCCAATTCTTCCCATTCCCATTGAAACTTTTCAAATCCCTCTCAAAATTGTTGAAATTCTCTTGAAGCTTTTAAAATTCTCTCTAGAATTTTCAAAATCCATGTCCACATGTTTACAATTTCGCGTCAAAAAATGGCTAAAATTCCAGTTGAAATTTTTTCAAAGTCCCTTAAAAATTTTCCAATTTTTGTCCCAATTCTTCCCATTCCCATTGAAACTTTTCAAATCCCTCTCAAAATTGTTGAAATTCTCTTGAAGCTTTCAAAATTCTCTCGAGAATTTTTCAAAATCCATGTCCACATGTTTACAATTTCACGTCAAAAAAATGGCTAAAATTCCAGTTGAAATTTTTTCAAAGTCCCTTAAAAATTTTCCAATTTTGTCCCAATTCTTCCCATTCCCATTGAAACTTTTCAAATCCCTCTCAAATTGTTGAAATTCTCTTCAAGCTTTTAAAATTCTCTCGAGAATTTTCAAAATCCATGTCCACATGTTTACAATTTCACGTCAAAACTGGCTAAAATTCCAGTTGAAATTTTTTCAAAGTCCCTTCAAGATTTTCCAATTTCTGTCCCAATTCTTCCCATTCCCATTGAAACTTTTCAAATCCCTCTCAAAATTGTTGGAAATTCTCTTGAAGCTTTTAAAATTCTCTCTAGAATTTTCAAAATCCATGTCCACATGTTTACAATTTCACGTCAAAAAATGGCTAAAATTCCAGTTGAAATGTTTTCAAAGACCCTTAAAAATTTTCCAATTTTTGTCCCAATTCTTCCCATTCCCATTGAAACTTTTCAAATCCCTCTCAAAATTGTTGAAATTCTCTTGAAGCTCTTAAAATTCTCTCCAGAATTTTCAAAATCCATGTCCACATGTTTACAATTTCACGTCAAAAAATGGCTAACATTCCAGTTGAAATTTTTTCAAAGTCCCTTAAAAGTTTTCCAATTTTTGTCCCAATTCTTCCCATTCCATTGAAACTTTTCAAATCCCTCTCAACATTGTTGAAATCCTCTTGAAGCTCTTAAAATTCTCTCTAGAATTTTCAAAATCCATGTCCACATGTTTACAATTTCACGTCAAAAAATGGCTAAAATTCCAGTTGAAATTTTTCAAAGTCCCTTAAAAATTTTCCAATTTTTGTCCCAATTTCTTCCCATTCCCATTGAAACTTTTCAAATCCCTCTCAACATTGTTGAAATTCTCTTGAAGCTTTTAAAATTCTCTCTAGAATTTTCAAAATCCACTTCCACATGTTTACAATTTCACGTCAAAAATGGCTAAAATTCCAGTTGAAATTTTTCAAAGTCCCTTGAAAAATTTTCCAATTTTTGTCCCAATTCTTCCCATTCCCATTGAACTTTTCAAATCCCTCTCAAAACTGTTGAAATTCTCTTGAAGCTTTTAAAATTCTCTCTAGAATTTTCAAAATCCATGTCCACATGGTTACAATTTCACGTCAAAAAATGGCTAAAATTCCAGTTGAAATTTTTTCAAAGTCCCTGAAAAATTTCCAATTTTTGTCCCAATTCTTCCCATTCCCATTGAAACTTTTCAAATCCCTCTCAAAATGTTGACATTCTCTTGAAGCTTTTAAAATTCTCTCTAGAATTTTCAAAATCCATGTCCACATGTTTACAATTTCGCATCAAAAAATGGCTAAAATTCCAGTTGAAATTTTTCAAAGTCCCTTAAAAATTTTCCAATTTTTGTCCCAATTCTTCCCATTCCCATTGAAACTTTCAAATCCCTCTCAAGATTGTTGAAATTCTCTTGAAGCTTTTAAAATTCTCTCTAGAATTTTCAAAATCCATGTCACATGTTACAATTTCACGTCAAAAAATGGCTAAAATTCCAGTTGAAATTTTTCAAAGTCCCTGAAAAATTTTCCAATTTTTGTCCCAATTCTTCCCATTCCCATTGAAACTTTTCAAATCCCTCTCACATTGTTGAAATTCTCTTGAAGCTCTTAAAATTCTCTCTAGAATTTTCAAAATCCATGTCCACATGTTTACAATTTCACGTCAAAAAATGGCTAAAATTCCAGTTGAAATTTTTTCAAAGTCCCTTCAAAATTTCCAATTTTTGTCCCAATTCTTCCCATTCCCATTGTAACTTTTCAAATCCCTCTCAAAATTGTTGAAATTCTCTTGAAGCTTTTAAAATTCTCTCTAGAATTTTCAAAATCCACTTCCACATGTTTACAATTTCACGTCAAAAAATGGCTAAAATTCCAGTTGAAATTTTTTCAAAGTCCCTTAAAAATTTTCCAATTTTGGTCCCATTTCTTCCCATTCCCATTGAAACTTTTCAAATCCCTCTCAAAATTGTTGAAATTCTCTTGAAGCTTTTAAAATTCTCTCTAGAAATTTTCAAAATCCATGTCCACATGTTACAATTTCACGTCAAAAAATGGCTAAAATTCCAGTTGAAATTTTTTCAAAGTCCCTTAAAAATTTTCCAATTTTTGTCCCAATTCTTCCCATTCCCACTGAAACTTTTCAAATCCCTCTCAAAATTGTTGAAATTCTCTTGAAGCTTTCAAAATTCTCTCGAGAATTTTCAAAATCCATGTCCACATGTTTACAATTTCACGTCAAAAAAATGGCTAAAATTCCAGTGGAAATTTTTTCAAAGTCCCTGAAAAATTTTCCAATTTTTGTCCCAATTCTTCCCATTCCCATTGAAACTTTTCAAATCCCTCTCAAAATTGTTGAAATTCTCTTGAAGCTTTTAAAATTCTCTCTAGAATTTTCAAAATCCATGTCCACATGGTTACAATTTCACGTCAAAAAATGGCTAAAATTCCAGTTGAAATTTTTTCAAAGTCCCTGAAAAATTTTCCAATTTTTGTCCCAATTCTTCCCATTCCCATTGAAACTTTTCAAATCCCTCTCAACATTGTTGAAATTCTCTTGAAGCTCTTAAAATTCTCTCTAGAATTTTCAAAATCCATGTCCACATGTTTACAATTTCACGTCAAAAAATGGCTAAAATTCCAGTTGAAATTTTTTCAAAGTCCCTTAAAAATTTTCCAATTTTTGTCCCAATTCTTCCCATTCCCATTGAAACTTTTCAAATCCCTCTCAAAATTGTTGAAATTCTCTTGAAGCTTTTAAAATTCTCTCTAGAATTTTCAAAATCCACTTCCACATGTTTACAATTTCACGTCAAAAAATGGCTAAAATTCCAGTTGAAATTTTTTCAAAGTCCCTTCAAAATTTTCCAATTTCTGTCCCAATTCTTCCCATTCCCATTGAAACTTTTCAAATCCCTCTCAAAATTGTTGAAATTCTCTTGAAGCTTTTAAAATTCTCTCTAGAATTTTCAAAATCCATGTCCACATGGTTACAATTTCACGTCAAAAAATGGCTAAAATTCCAGTTGAAATTTTTTCAAAGTCCCTTAAAAATTTTCCAATTTTTGTCGATATTCTTCCCATTCCCATTGAAACTTTTCAAATCCCTCTCAAAACTGTTGAAATTCTGTTGAAGCTTTTAAAATTCTCTCTAGAATTTTCAAAATCCATGTCCACATGTTTACAATTTCGCATCAAAAAATGGCTAAAATTACAGTTGAAATTTTTTCAAAGTCCCTTAAAAATTTTCCAATTTTTGTCCCAATTCTTCCCATTCCCATTGAAACTTTTCAAATCCCTCTCAAAATTGTTGAAATTCTCTTGAAGCTTTTAAAATTCTCTCTAGAATTTTCAAAATCCATGTCCACATGTTTACAATTTCGCGTCAAAAAATGGCTAAAATTCCAGTTGAAATTTTTTCAAAGTCCCTTAAAAATTTTCCAATTTTTGTCCCAATTCTTCCCATTCCCATTGAAACTTTTCAAATCCCTCTCAAAATTGTTGAAATTCTCTTGAAGCTTTCAAAATTCTCTCGAGAATTTTCAAAATCCATGTCCACATGTTTACAATTTCACGTCAAAAAAATGGCTAAAATTCCAGTGGAAATTTTTCAAAGTCCCTGAAAAATTTTCCAATTTTTGTCCCAATTCTTCCCATTCCCATTGAAACTTTTCAAATCCCTCTCAAAATTGTTGAAATTCTCTTGAAGCTTTTAAAATTCTCTCTAGAATTTTCAAAATCCATGTCCACATGGTTACAATTTCACGTCAAAAAATGGCTAAAATTCCAGTTGAAATTTTTTCAAAGTCCCTTAAAAATTTTCCAATTTTTGTCCCAACTCTTCACATTCCCATTGAAACTTTTCAAATCCCTCTCAACATTGTTGAAATCCTCTTGAAGCTTTTAAAATTCTCTCTAGAATTTTCAAAATCCATGTCCACATGTTCACAATTTCACGTCAAAAAATGGCTAAAATTCCCGTTGAAATGTTTTCAAAGTCCCTTAAAAATTTTCCAATTTTTGTCCCAATTCTTCCCATTCCCATTGAAACTTTTCAAATCCCTCTCAAAATTGTTGAAATTCTCTTGAAGCTTTTAAAATTCTCTCTAGAATTTTCAAAATCCATGTCCACATGTTTACAATTTCACGTCAAAAAATGGCTAAAATTCCAGTTGAAATTTTTTCAAAGTCCCTTAAAAATTTTCCAATTTTGGTCCCAATTCTTCCCATTCCCATTGAAACTTTTCAAATCCCTCTCAAAATTGTTGAAATTCTCTTCAAGCTTTTAAAATTCTCTCGAGAATTTTCAAAATCCATGTCCACATGTTTACAATTTCACGTCAAAAACTGGCTAAAATTCCAGTTGAAATTTTTTCAAAGTCCCTTCAAAATTTTCCAATTTCTGTCCCAATTCTTCCCATTCCCATTGAAACTTTTCAAATCCCTCTCAAAATTGTTGAAATTCTCTTGAAGCTTTTAAAATTCTCTCTAGAATTTTCAAAATCCATGTCCACATGTTTACAATTTCACGTCAAAAAATGGCTAAAATTCCAGTTGAAATGTTTTCAAAGACCCTTAAAAATTTTCCAATTTTTGTCCCAATTCTTCCCATTCCCATTGAAACTTTTCAAATCCCTCTCAAAATTGTTGAAATTCTCTTGAAGCTCTTAAAATTCTCTCCAGAATTTTCAAAATCCATGTCCACATGTTTACAATTTCACGTCAAAAAATGGCTAAAATTCCAGTTGAAATTTTTTCAAAGTCCCTGAAAAATTTTCCAATTTTTGTCCCAATTCTTCCCATTCCCATTGAAACTTTTCAAATCCCTCTCAACATTGTTGAAATCCTCTTGAAGCTCTTAAAATTCTCTCTAGAATTTTCAAAATCCATGTCCACATGTTTACAATTTCACGTCAAAAAATGGCTAAAATTCCAGTTGAAATTTTTTCAAAGTCCCTTCAAAATTTTCCAATTTTTGTCCCAATTCTTCCCATTCCCATTGAAACTTTTCAAATCCCTCTCAACATTGTTGAAATTCTCTTGAAGCTCTTAAAATTCTCTCTAGAATTTTCAAAATCCATGTCCACATGTTTACAATTTCACGTCAAAAAATGGCTAAAATTCCAGTTGAAATTTTTTCAAAGTCCCTTAAAAATTTTCCAATTTTTGTCCCAATTCTTCCCATTCCCATTGAAACTTTTCAAATCCCTCTCAAAATTGTTGAAATTCTCTTGAAGCTTTTAAAATTCTCTCTAGAATTTTCAAAATCCACTTCCACATGTTTACAATTTCACGTCAAAAAATGGCTAAAATTCCAGTTGAAATTTTTTCAAAGTCCCTTCAAAATTTTCCAATTTTTGTCCCAATTCTTCCCATTCCCATTGAAACTTTTCAAATCCCTCTCAAAATTGTTGAAATTCTCTTGAAGCTTTTAAAATTCTCTCTAGAATTTTCAAAATCCATGTCCACATGGTTACAATTTCACGTCAAAAATGGCTAAAATTCCAGTTGAAATTTTTTCAAAGTCCCTTCAAAATTTTCCAATTTCTGTCCCAATTCTTCCCATTCCCATTGAAACTTTTCAAATCCCTCTCAAAATTGTTGACATTCTCTTGAAGCTTTTAAAATTCTCTCTAGAATTTTCAAAATCCATGTCCACATGTTTACAATTTCACGTCAAAAAATGGCTAAAATTCCAGTTGAAATGTTTTCAAAGACCCTTAAAAATTTTCCAATTTTTGTCCCAATTCTTCCCATTCCCATTGAAACTTTTCAAATCCCTCTCAAAATTGTTGAAATTCTGTTGAAGCTCTTAAAATTCTCTCCAGAATTTTCAAAATCCATGTCCACATGTTTACAATTTCACGTCAAAAAATGGCTAACATTCCAGTTGAAATTTTTTCAAAGTCCCTTAAAAGTTTTCCAATTTTTGTCCCAATTCTTCCCATTCCCATTGAAACTTTTCAAATCCCTCTCAACATTGTTGAAATCCTCTTGAAGCTCTTAAAATTCTCTCTAGAATTTTCAAAATCCATGTCCACATGTTTACAATTTCACGTCAAAAAATGGCTAAAATTCCAGTTGAAATTTTTTCAAAGTCCCTTAAAAATTTTCCAATTTTTGTCCCAATTCTTCCCATTCCCATTGAAACTTTTCAAATCCCTCTCAAAATTGTTGAAATTCTCTTGAAGCTTTTAAAATTCTCTCTAGAATTTTCAAAATCCATGTCCACATGTTTACAATTTCACGTCAAAAAATGGCTAAAATTCCAGTTGAAATTTTTTCAAAGTCCCTTCAAAATTTTCCAATTTTTGTCCCAATTCTTCCCATTCCCATTGAAACTTTTCAAATCCCTCTCAAAATTGTTGAAATTCTCTTGAAGCTTTTAAAATTCTCTCCAGAATTTTCAAAATCCATGTCCACATGGTTACAATTTCACGTCAAAAAATGGCTAAAATTCCAGTTGAAATTTTTTCAAAGTCCCTGAAAAATTTTCCAATTTTTGTCCCAATTCTTCCCATTCCCATTGAAACTTTTCAAATCCCTCTCAAAATTGTTGACATTCTCTTGAAGCTTTTAAAATTCTCTCTAGAATTTTCAAAATCCATGTCCACATGTTTACAATTTCGCATCAAAAAATGGCTAAAATTCCAGTTGAAATTTTTTCAAAGTCCCTTAAAAATTTTCCAATTTTTGTCCCAATTCTTCCCATTCCCATTGAAACTTTTCAAATCCCTCTCAAAATTGTTGAAATTCTCTTGAAGCTTTTAAAATTCTCTCCAGAATTTTCAAAATCCATGTCCACATGTTTACAATTTCACGTCAAAAAATGGCTAAAATTCCAGTTGAAATTTTTTCAAAGTCCCTGAAAAATTTTCCAATTTTTGTCCCAATTCTTCCCATTCCCATTGAAACTTTTCAAATCCCTCTCAACATTGTTGAAATTCTCTTGAAGCTCTTAAAATTCTCTCTAGAATTTTCAAAATCCATGTCCACATGTTTACAATTTCACGTCAAAAATGGCTAAAATTCCAGTTGAAATTTTTTCAAAGTCCCTTCAAAATTTTCCAATTTTTGTCCCAATTCTTCCCATTCCCATTGTAACTTTTCAAATCCCTCTCAAAATTGTTGAAATTCTCTTGAAGCTTTTAAAATTCTCTCTAGAATTTTCAAAATCCACTTCCACATGTTTACAATTTCACGTCAAAAAATGGCTAAAATTCCAGTTGAAATTTTTTCAAAGTCCCTTAAAAATTTTCCAATTTTGGTCCCAATTCTTCCCATTCCCATTGAAACTTTTCAAATCCCTCTCAAAATTGTTGAAATTCTCTTGAAGCTTTTAAAATTCTCTCTAGAATTTTCAAAATCCATGTCCACATGGTTACAATTTCACGTCAAAAAATGGCTAAAATTCCAGTTGAAATTTTTTCAAAGTCCCTTAAAAATTTTCCAATTTTTGTCCCAATTCTTCCCATTCCCATTGAAACTTTTCAAATCCCTCTCAAAACTGTTGAAATTCTGTTGAAGCTTTTAAAATTCTCTCGAGAATTTTCAAAATCCATGTCCACATGTTTACAATTTCGCATCAAAAAATGGCTAAAATTCCAGTTGAAATTTTTTCAAAGTCCCTTAAAAATTTTCCAATTTTTGTCCCAATTCTTCCCATTCCCATTGAAACTTTTCAAATCCCTCTCAAAATTGTTGAAATTCTCTTGAAGCTTTTAAAATTCTCTCTAGAATTTTCAAAATCCATGTCCACATGTTTACAATTTTCACGTCAAAAAATGGCTAAAATTCCAGTTGAAATTTTTTCAAAGTCCCTTCAAAATTTTCCAATTTTTGTCCCAATTCTTCCCATTCCCATTGAAACTTTTCAAATCCCTCTCAAAATTGTTGAAATTCTCTTGAAGCTTTTAAAATTCTCTCCAGAATTTTCAAAATCCATGTCCACATGTTTACAATTTCACGTCAAAAAATGGCTAAAATTCCAGTTGAAATTTTTTCAAAGTCCCTGAAAAATTTTCCAATTTTTGTCCCAATTCTTCCCATTCCCATTGAAACTTTTCAAATCCCTCTCAACATTGTTGAAATTCTCTTGAAGCTCTTAAAATTCTCTCTAGAATTTTCAAAATCCATGTCCACATGTTTACAATTTCACGTCAAAAAATGGCTAAAATTCCAGTTGAAATTTTTTCAAAGTCCCTTAAAAATTTTCCAATTTTTGTCCCAATTCTTCCCATTCCCATTGAAACTTTTCAAATCCCTCTCAAAATTGTTGAAATTCTCTTGAAGCTTTTAAAATTCTCTCTAGAATTTTCAAAATCCACTTCCACATGTTTACAATTTCACGTCAAAAAATGGCTAAAATTCCAGTTGAAATTTTTTCAAAGTCCCTTAAAAATTTTCCAATTTTGGTCCCAATTCTTCCCATTCCCATTGAAACTTTTCAAATCCCTCTCAAAATTGTTGAAATTCTCTTGAAGCTTTTAAAATTCTCTCTAGAATTTTCAAAATCCATGTCCACATGGTTACAATTTCACGTCAAAAAATGGCTAAAATTCCAGTTGAAATTTTTTCAAAGTCCCTTAAAAATTTTCCAATTTTTGTCGATATTCTTCCCATTCCCATTGAAACTTTTCAAATCCCTCTCAAAACTGTTGAAATTCTGTTGAAGCTTTTAAAATTCTCTCTAGAATTTTCAAAATCCATGTCCACATGTTTACAATTTCGCATCAAAAAATGGCTAAAATTCCAGTTGAAATTTTTTCAAAGTCCCTTAAAAATTTTCCAATTTTTGTCCCAATTCTTCCCATTCCCATTGAAACTTTTCAAATCCCTCTCAAAATTGTTGAAATTCTCTTGAAGCTTTTAAAATTCTCTCTAGAATTTTCAAAATCCATGTCCACATGTTTACAATTTCGCGTCAAAAAATGGCTAAAATTCCAGTTGAAATTTTTTCAAAGTCCCTTAAAAATTTTCCAATTTTTGTCCCAATTCTTCCCATTCCCATTGAAACTTTTCAAATCCCTCTCAAAATTGTTGAAATTCTCTTGAAGCTTTCAAAATTCTCTCGAGAATTTTCAAAATCCATGTCCACATGTTTACAATTTCACGTCAAAAAAATGGCTAAAATTCCAGTGGAAATTTTTTCAAAGTCCCTGAAAAATTTTCCAATTTTTGTCCCAATTCTTCCCATTCCCATTGAAACTTTTCAAATCCCTCTCAAAATTGTTGAAATTCTCTTGAAGCTTTTAAAATTCTCTCTAGAATTTTCAAAATCCATGTCCACATGGTTACAATTTCACGTCAAAAAATGGCTAAAATTCCAGTTGAAATTTTTTCAAAGTCCCTGAAAAATTTTCCAATTTTTGTCCCAATTCTTCCCATTCCCATTGAAACTTTTCAAATCCCTCTCAACATTGTTGAAATTCTCTTGAAGCTCTTAAAATTCTCTCTAGAATTTTCAAAATCCATGTCCACATGTTTACAATTTCACGTCAAAAAATGGCTAAAATTCCAGTTGAAATTTTTTCAAAGTCCCTTAAAAATTTTCCAATTTTTGTCCCAATTCTTCCCATTCCCATTGAAACTTTTCAAATCCCTCTCAAAAATTGTTGAAATTCTCTTGAAGCTTTTAAAATTCTCTCTAGAATTTTCAAAATCCACTTCCACATGTTTACAATTTCACGTCAAAAAATGGCTAAAATTCCAGTTGAAATTTTTTCAAAGTCCCTTAAAAATTTTCCAATTTTGGTCCCAATTCTTCCCATTCCCATTGAAACTTTTCAAATCCCTCTCAAAATTGTTGAAATTCTCTTGAAGCTTTAAAATTCTCTCTAGAATTTTCAAAATCCATGTCCACATGGTTACAATTTCACGTCAAAAAATGGCTAAAATTCCAGTTGAAATTTTTTCAAAGTCCCTTAAAAATTTTCCAATTTTTGTCGATATTCTTCCCATTCCCATTGAAACTTTTCAAATCCCTCTCAAAACTGTTGAAATTCTGTTGAAGCTTTTAAAATTCTCTCTAGAATTTTCAAAATCCATGTCCACATGTTTACAATTTCGCATCAAAAAATGGCTAAAATTCCAGTTGAAATTTTTTCAAAGTCCCTTAAAAATTTTCCAATTTTTGTCCCAATTCTTCCCATTCCCATTGAAACTTTTCAAATCCCTCTCAAAATTGTTGAAATTCTCTTGAAGCTTTTAAAATTCTCTCTAGAATTTTCAAAATCCATGTCCACATGTTTACAATTTCGCGTCAAAAAATGGCTAAAATTCCATTTGAAATTTTTTCAAAGTCCCTTCAAAATTTTCCAATTTTTGTCCCAATTCTTCCCATTCCCATTGAAACTTTTCAAATCCCTCTCAAAATTGTTGAAATTCTCTTGAAGCTTTCAAAATTCTCTCGAGAATTTTCAAAAATCCATGTCCACATGTTTACAATTTCACGTCAAAAAAATGGCTAAAATTCCAGTGGAAATTTTTTCAAAGTCCCTGAAAAATTTTCCAATTTTTGTCCCAATTCTTCCCATTCCATTGAAACTTTTCAAATCCCTCTCAAAATTGTTGAAATTCTCTTGAAGCTTTTAAAATTCTCTCTAGAATTTTCAAAATCCATGTCCACATGGTTACAATTTCACGTCAAAAAATGGCTAAAATTCCAGTTGAAATTTTTTCAAAGTCCCTTAAAAATTTTCCAATTTTTGTCCCAACTCTTCACATTCCCATTGAAACTTTTCAAATCCCTCTCAAAATTGTTGAAATCCTCTTGAAGCTTTTAAAATTCTCTCTAGAATTTTCAAAATCCATGTCCACATGTTCACAATTTCACGTCAAAAAATGGCTAAAATTCCCGTTGAAATGTTTTCAAAGTCCCTTAAAAATTTTCCAATTTTTGTCCCAATTCTTCCCATTCCCATTGAAACTTTTCAAATCCCTCTCAAAATTGTTGAAATTCTCTTGAAGCTTTTAAAATTCTCTCTAGAATTTTCAAAATCCATGTCCACATGTTTACAATTTCACGTCAAAAAATGGCTAAAATTCCAGTTGAAATTTTTTCAAAGTCCCTTAAAAATTTTCCAATTTTGGTCCCAATTCTTCCCATTCCCATTGAAACTTTTCAAATCCCTCTCAAAATTGTTGAAATTCTCTTCAAGCTTTTAAAATTCTCTCGAGAATTTTCAAAATCCATGTCCACATGTTTACAATTTCACGTCAAAAAATGGCTAAAATTCCAGTTGAAATTTTTTCAAAGTCCCTTCAAAATTTTCCAATTTCTGTCCCAATTCTTCCCATTCCCATTGAAACTTTTCAAATCCCTCTCAAAATTGTTGAAATTCTCTTGAAGCTTTTAAAATTCTCTCTAGAATTTTCAAAATCCATGTCCACATGTTTACAATTTCACGTCAAAAAATGGCTAAAATTCCAGTTGAAATGTTTCAAAGACCCTTAAAAATTTTCCAATTTTTGTCCCAATTCTTCCCATTCCCATTGAAACTTTTCAAATCCCTCTCAAAATTGTTGAAATTCTCTTGAAGCTCTTAAAATTCTCTCCAGAATTTTCAAAATCCATGTCCACATGTTTACAATTTCACGTCAAAAAATGGCTAAAATTCCAGTTGAAATTTTTTCAAAGTCCCTGAAAAATTTTCCAATTTTTGTCCCAATTCTTCCCATTCCCATTGAAACTTTTCAATCCCTCTCAACATTGTTGAAATCCTCTTGAAGCTCTTAAAATTCTCTCTAGAATTTTCAAAATCCATGTCCACATGTTTACAATTTCACGTCAAAAAATGGCTAAAATTCCAGTTGAAATTTTTTCAAAGTCCCTTCAAAATTTTCCAATTTTGTCCCAATTCTTCCCATTCCCATTGAAACTTTTCAAATCCCTCTCAACATTGTTGAAATTCTCTTGAAGCTCTTAAAATTCTCTCTAGAATTTTCAAAATCCATGTCCACATGTTTACAATTTCACGTCAAAAAATGGCTAAAATTCCAGTTGAAATTTTTCAAAGTCCCTTAAAAATTTTCCAATTTTTGTCCCAATTCTTCCCATTCCCATTGAAACTTTTCAAATCCCTCTCAAAAATTGTTGAAATTCTCTTGAAGCTTTTAAAATTCTCTCTAGAATTTTCAAAATCCACTTCCACATGTTTACAATTTCACGTCAAAAAATGGCTAAAATTCCAGTTGAAATTTTTTCAAAGTCCCTTAAAAATTTTCCAATTTTTGTCCCAATTCTTCCCATTCCCATTGAAACTTTTCAAATCCCTCTCAAAATTGTTGAAATTCTCTTGAAGCTTTTAAAATTCTCTCTAGAATTTTCAAAATCCATGTCCACATGGTTACAATTTCACGTCAAAAAATGGCTAAAATTCCAGTTGAAATTTTTTCAAAGTCCCTTAAAAATTTTCCAATTTTTGTCCCAATTCTTCCCATTCCCATTGAAACTTTTCAAATCCCTCTCAAAATTGTTGACATTCTCTTGAAGCTTTTAAAATTCTCTCTAGAATTTTCAAAATCCATGTCCACATGTTTACAATTTCGCATCAAAAAATGGCTAAAATTCCAGTTGAAATTTTTTCAAAGTCCCTGAAAAATTTTCCAATTTTTGTCCCAATTCTTCCCATTCCCATTGAAACTTTTCAAATCCCTCTCAAAATTGTTGAAATTCTCTTGAAGCTTTTAAAATTCTCTCTAGAATTTTCAAAATCCATGTCCACATGTTTACAATTTCGCGTCAAAAAATGGCTAAAATTCCAGTTGAAATTTTTTCAAAGTCCCTTCAAAATTTTCCAATTTTTGTCCCAATTCTTCCCATTCCCATTGAAACTTTTCAAATCCTCTCAAAATTGTTGAAATTCTCTTGAAGCTTTCAAAATTCTCTCGAGAATTTTCAAAATCCATGTCCACATGTTTACAATTTCACGTCAAAAAAATGGCTAAAATTCCAGTTGAAATATTTTCAAAGTCCCTGAAAAATTTTCCAATTTTGGTCCCAATTCTTCCCATTCCCATTGAAACTTTTCAAATCCCTCTCAAAATTGTTGAAATTCTCTTGAAGCTTTTAAAATTCTCTCCAGAATTTTCAAAATCCATGTCCACATGTTTACAATTTCACGTCAAAAATGGCTAAAATTCCAGTTGAAATTTTTTCAAAGACCCTTAAAAATTTTCCAATTTTTGTCCCAATTCTTCCCATTCCCATTGAAACTTTTCAAATCCCTCTCAAAATTGTTGAAATTCTCTTGAAGCTCTTAAAATTCTCTCCAGAATTTTCAAAATCCATGTCCACATGTTTACAATTTCACGTCAAAAAATGGCTAAAATTCCAGTTGAAATGTTTTCAAAGTCCCTTAAAAGTTTTGAAATTTTTGTCCCAATTCTTCCCATTCCCATTGAAACTTTTCAAATCCCTCTCAACATTGTTGAAATCCTCTGGAAGCTCTTAAAATTCTCTCTAGAATTTTCAAAATCCATGTCCACATGTTTACAATTTCACGTCAAAAAATGGCTAAAATTCCAGTTGAAATTTTTTCAAAGTCCCTTAAAAATTTTCCAATTTTGTCCCAATTCTTCCCATTCCCATTGAAACTTTTCAAATCCCTCTCAAAATTGTTGAAATCCTCTTGAAGCTTTTAAAATTCTCTCTAGAATTTTCAAAATCCATGTCCACATGTTCACAATTTCACGTCAAAAAATGGCTAAAATTCCCGTTGAAATGTTTTCAAAGTCCCTGAAAAATTTTCCAATTTTTGTCCAATTCTTCCCATTCCCATTGAAACTTTTCAAATCCCTCTCAAAATTGTTGAAATTCTCTTGAAGCTTTTAAAATTCTCTCTAGAATTTTCAAAATCCATGTCCACATGTTACAATTTCACGTCAAAAAATGGCTAAAATTCCAGTTGAAATTTTTTCAAAGTCCCTTAAAAATTTTCCAATTTTTGTCCCAATTCTTCCCATTCCCATTGAAACTTTTCAAATCCCTCTCAACATTGTTGAAATTCTCTTGAAGCTTTTAAAATTCTCTCTAGAATTTTCAAAATCCATGTCCACATGTTTACAATTTCACGTCAAAAACTGGCTAAAATTCCAGTTGAAATTTTTTCAAAGTCCCTTAAAAATTTTCCAATTTCTGTCCCAATTCTTCCCATTCCCATTGAAACTTTTCAAATCCCTCTCAAAATTGTTGAAATTCTCTTGAAGCTTTTAAAATTCTCTCTAGAATTTTCAAAATCCATGTCCACATGTTTACAATTTCACGTCAAAAAATGGCTAAAATTCCAGTTGAAATGTTTTCAAAGTCCCTTAAAAATTTTCCAATTTTTGTCCCAATTCTTCCCATTCCCATTGAAACTTTTCAAATCCCTCTCAAAATGGTTGAAATTCTCTTGAAGCTTTTAAAATTCTCTCTAGAATTTTCAAAATCCATGTCCACATGTTTACAATTTCACGTCAAAAAATGGCTAAAATTCCAGTTGAAATGTTTTCAAAGTCCCTTAAAAATTTTCCAATTTTTGTCCCAATTCTTCCCATTCCCATTGAAACTTTTCAAATCCCTCTCAAAATTGTTGAAATTCTCTTGAAGCTTTTAAAATTCTCTCGAGAATTTTCAAAATCCATGTCCACATGTTTACAATTTCACATAAAAAAATGGCTAAAATTCCAGTTGAAATTTTTTCAAAGTCCCTTAAAAATTTTCCAATTTTTGTCCCAATTCTTCCCATTCCCATTGAAACTTTTCAAATCCCTCTCAAAATTGTTGAAATTCTCTTGAAGCTTTTAAAATTCTCTCTAGAATTTTCAAAATCCATGTCCACAGGTTTACAATTTCACGTCAAAAAATGGCTAAAATTCCAGTTGAAATTTTTTCAAAGTCCCTGAAAAATTTTCCAATTTTTGTCCCAATTCTTCCCATTCCCATTGAAACTTTTCAAATCCCTCTCAACATTGTTGAAATCCTCTTGAAGCTTTAAAATTCTCTCTAGAATTTTCAAAATCCATGTCCACATGTTTACAATTTCACGTCAAAAAATGGCGAAAATTCCAGTTGAAATTTTTTCAAAGTCCCTTAAAAATTTTCCAATTTTTGTCCCAATTCTTCCCATTCCCATTGAAACTTTTCAAATCCCTCTCAAAATTGTTGATATTCTGTTGAAGCTTTTAAAATTCTCTCTAGAATTTTCAAAATCCATGTCCACATGTTTACAATTTCACGTCAAAAAATGGCTAAAATTCCAGTTGAAATGTTTTCAAAGTCCCTTAAAAATTTTCCAATTTTTGTCCCAATTCTTCCCATTCCCATTGAAACTTTTCAAATCCCTCTCAAAATTGTTGAAATTCTCTTGAAGCTTTTAAAATTCTCTCTAGAATTTTCAAAATCCATGTCCACATGTTTACAATTTCACGTCAAAAAATGGCTAAAATTCCAGTTGAAATTTTTTCAAAGTCCCTTCAAAATTTTCCAATTTTTGTCCCAATTCTTCCCATTCCCATTGAAACTTTTCAAATCCCTCTCAAAATTGTTGAAATTCTCTTGAAGCTTTTAAAATTCTCTCTAGAATTTTCAAAATCCATGTCCACATGTTCACAATTTCACGTCAAAAAATGGCTAAAATTCCCGTTGAAATGTTTTCAAAGTCCCTTAAAAATTTTCCAATTTTTGTCCCAATTCTTCCCATTCCCATTGAAACTTTTCAAATCCCTCTCAAAATTGTTGAAATTCTCTTGAAGCTTTTAAAATTCTCTCGAGAATTTTCAAAATCCATGTCCACATGTTTACAATTTCACGTCAAAAAATGGCTAAAATTCCAGTTGAAATTTTTACAAAGTCCCTTAAAATTTTCCAATTTTTGTCCCAATTCTTCCCATTCCCATTGAAACTTTTCAAATCCCTCTCAAAATTGTTGAAATTCTCTTGAAGCTTTTAAAATTCTCTCGAGAATTTTCAAAATCCATGTCCACATGTTTACAATTTCAACGTCAAAAAATGGCTAAAATTCCAGTTGAAATTTTTTCAAAGTCCCTTCAAAATTTTCCAATTTTTGTCCCAATTCTTCCCATTCCCATTGAAACTTTTCAAATCCCTCTCAAAACTGTTGAAATTCTCTTGAAGCTTTTAAAATTCTCTCGAGAATTTTCAAAATCCATGTCCACATGTTTACAATTTCATGTAAAAAAATGGCTAAAATTCCCGTTGAAATGTTTTCAAAGTCCCTTAAAAATTTTCCAATTTTGTCCCAATTCTTCCCATTCCCATTGAAACTTTTCAAATCCCTCTCAAAATGGTTGAAATTCTCTTGAAGCTTTTAAAATTCTCTCTAGAGCTTTCAAAATCCATGTCCACATGTTTACAATTTCACGTCAAAAAATGGCTAAAATTCCAGTTGAAATGTTTTCAAAGTCCCTTAAAAATTTTCCAATTTTTGTCCCAATTCTTCCCATTCCCATTGAAACTTTTCAAATCCCTCTCAAAATTGTTGAAATTCTCTTGAAGCTTTTAAAATTCTCTCGAGAATTTTCAAAATCCATGTCCACATGTTTACAATTTCACGTCAAAAAATGGCTAAAATTCCAGTTGAAATTTTTTCAAAGTCCCTTCAAAATTTTCCAATTTTTGTCCCAATTCTTCCCATTCCCATTGAAACTTTTCAAATCCCTCTCAAAATTGTTGAAATTCTCTTGAAGCTTTTAAAATTCTCTCTAGAATTTTCAAAATCCATGTCCACAGGTTTACAATTTCACGTCAAAAAATGGCTAAAATTCCCGTTGAAATGTTTTCAAAGTCCCTTAAAAATTTTCCAATTTTTGTCCCAATTCTTCCCATTCCCATTGAAACTTTTCAAATCCCTCTCAAAATTGTTGAAATCCTCTTGAAGCTTTTAAAATTCTCTCTAGAATTTTCAAAATCCATGTCCACATGTTTACAATTTCACGTCAAAAAATGGCTAAAATTCCAGTTGAAATTTTTTCAAAGTCCCTTCAAAATTTTCCAATTTTTGTCCCAATTCTTCCCATTCCCATTGAAACTTTTCAAATCCCTCTCAAAATTGTTGAAATTCTCTTGAAGCTTTCAAAATTCTCTCGAGAATTTTCAAAATCCATGTCCACATGTTTACAATTTCACGTCAAAAAAATGGCTAAAATTCCAGTTGAAATATTTTCAAAGTCCCTGAAAAATTTTCCAATTTTGGTCCCAATTCTTCCCATTCCCATTGAAACTTTTCAAATCCCTCTCAAAATTGTTGAAATTCTCTTGAAGCTTTTAAAATTCTCTCCAGAATTTTCAAAATCCATGTCCACATGTTTACAATTTCACGTCAAAAAATGGCTAAAATTCCAGTTGAAATTTTTTCAAAGACCCTTAAAAATTTTCCAATTTTTGTCCCAATTCTTCCCATTCCCATTGAAACTTTTCAAATCCCTCTCAAAATTGTTGAAATTCTCTTGAAGCTCTTAAAATTCTCTCCAGAATTTTCAAAATCCATGTCCACATGTTTACAATTTCACGTCAAAAAATGGCTAAAATTCCAGTTGAAATTTTTTCAAAGTCCCTTAAAAGTTTTCCAATTTTTGTCCCAATTCTTCCCATTCCCATTGAAACTTTTCAAATCCCTCTCAACATTGTTGAAATCCTCTGGAAGCTCTTAAAATTCTCTCTAGAATTTTCAAAATCCATGTCCACATGTTTACAATTTCACGTCAAAAAATGGCTAAAATTCCAGTTGAAATTTTTTCAAAGTCCCTTAAAAGTTTTCCAATTTTTGTCCCAATTCTTCCCATTCCCATTGAAACTTTTCAAATCCCTCTCAAAATTGTTGAAATCCTCTTGAAGCTTTTAAAATTCTCTCTAGAATTTTCAAAATCCATGTCCACATGTTCACAATTTCACGTCAAAAAATGGCTAAAATTCCCGTTGAAATGTTTTCAAAGTCCCTGAAAAATTTTCCAATTTTTGTCCCAATTCTTCCCATTCCCATTGAAACTTTTCAAATCCCTCTCAAAATTGTTGAAATTCTCTTGAAGCTTTTAAAATTCTCTCTAGAATTTTCAAAATCCATGTCCACATGTTTACAATTTCACGTCAAAAAATGGCTAAAATTCCAGTTGAAATTTTTTCAAAGTCCCTTAAAAATTTTCCAATTTTTGTCCCAATTCTTCCCATTCCCATTGAAACTTTTCAAATCCCTCTCAACATTGTTGAAATTCTCTTGAAGCTTTTAAAATTCTCTCTAGAATTTTCAAAATCCATGTCCACATGTTTACAATTTCACGTCAAAAAATGGCTAAAATTCCAGTTGAAATTTTTTCAAAGTCCCTTAAAAATTTTCCAATTTCTGTCCCAATTCTTCCCATTCCCATTGAAACTTTTCAAATCCCTCTCAAAATTGTTGAAATTCTCTTGAAGCTTTTAAAATTCTCTCGAGAATTTTCAAAATCCATGTCCACATGTTTACAATTTCACATAAAAAAATGGCTAAAATTCCAGTTGAAATTTTTTCAAAGTCCCTTAAAAATTTTCCAATTTTTGTCCCAATTCTTCCCATTCCCATTGAAACTTTTCAAATCCCTCTCAAAATTGTTGAAATTCTCTTGAAGCTTTTAAAATTCTCTCTAGAATTTTCAAAATCCATGTCCACAGGTTTACAATTTCACGTCAAAAAATGGCTAAAATTCCAGTTGAAATTTTTTCAAAGTCCCTGAAAAATTTTCCAATTTTTGTCCCAATTCTTCCCATTCCCATTGAAACTTTTCAAATCCCTCTCAAAATTGTTGATATTCTGTTGAAGCTTTTAAAATTCTCTCTAGAATTTTCAAAATCCATGTCCACATGTTTACAATTTCACGTCAAAAAATGGCTAAAATTCCAGTTGAAATGTTTTCAAAGTCCCTTAAAAATTTTCCAATTTTTGTCCCAATTCTTCCCATTCCCATTGAAACTTTTCAAATCCCTCTCAAAATTGTTGAAATTCTCTTGAAGCTTTTAAAATTCTCTCTAGAATTTTCAAAATCCATGTCCACATGTTTACAATTTCACGTCAAAAAATGGCTAAAATTCCAGTTGAAATTTTTTCAAAGTCCCTTCAAAATTTTCCAATTTTTGTCCCAATTCTTCCCATTCTCATTGAAACTTTTCAAATCCCTCTCAAAATTGTTGAAATTCTCTTGAAGCTTTTAAATTCTCTCTAGAATTTTCAAAATCCATGTCCACATGTTCACAATTTCACGTCAAAAAATGGCTAAAATTCCCGTTGAAATGTTTTCAAAGTCCCTTAAAAATTTTCCAATTTTTGTCCCAATTCTTCCCATTCCCATTGAAACTTTTCAAATCCCTCTCAAAATTGTTGAAATTCTCTTGAAGCTTTTAAAATTCTCTCGAGAATTTTCAAAATCCATGTCCACATGTTTACAATTTCACGTCAAAAAATGGCTAAAATTCCAGTTGAAATTTTTACAAAGTCCCTTAAAAATTTTCCAATTTTTGTCCCAATTCTTCCCATTCCCATTGAAACTTTTCAAATCCCTCTCAAAATTGTTGAAATTCTCTTGAAGCTTTTAAAATTCTCTCGAGAATTTTCAAAATCCATGTCCACATGTTTACAATTTCACGTCAAAAAATGGCTAAAATTCCAGTTGAAATTTTTTCAAAGTCCCTGAAAAATTTTCCAATTTTTGTCCCAATTCTTCCCATTCCCATTGAAACTTTTCAAATCCCTCTCAAAATTGTTGAAATTCTCTTGAAGCTTTTAAAATTCTCTCGAGAATTTTCAAAATCCATGGCCACATGTTTACAATTTCACGTCAAAAAATGGCTAAAATTCCAGTTGAAATGTTTTCAAAGTCCCTTAAAAATTTTCCAATTTTTGTCCCAATTCTTCCCATTCCCATTGAAACTTTTCAAATCCCTCTCAAAATGGTTGAAATTCTCTTGAAGCTTTTAAAATTCTCTCTAGAGTTTTCAAAATCCATGTCCACATGTTTACAATTTCACGTCAAAAATGGCTAAAATTCCAGTTGAAATGTTTTCAAAGTCCCTTAAAAATTTTCCAATTTTTGTCCCAATTCTTCCCATTCCCATTGAAACTTTTCAAATCCCTCTCAAAATTGTTGAAATTCTCTTGAAGCTTTTAAAATTCTCTCGAGAATTTTCAAAATCCATGTCCACATGTTTACAATTTCACGTCAAAAAATGGCTAAAATTCCAGTTGAAATTTTTTCAAAGTCCCTTCAAAATTTTCCAATTTTTGTCCCAATTCTTCCCATTCCCATTGAAACTTTTCAAATCCCTTTCAAAATTGTTGAAATTCTGTTGAAGCTTTTAAAATTCTCTCTAGAATTTTCAAAATCCATGTCCACAGGTTTACAATTTCACGTCAAAAAATGGCTAAAATTCCCGTTGAAATGTTTTCAAAGTCCCTTAAAAATTTTCCAATTTTTGTCCCAATTCTTCCCATTCCCATTGAAACTTTTCAAATCCCTCTCAAAATTGTTGAAATCCTCTTGAAGCTTTTAAAATTCTCTCTAGAATTTTCAAAATCCATGTCCACATGTTTACAATTTCACGTCAAAAAATGGCTAAAATTCCAGTTGAAATTTTTTCAAAGTCCCTTAAAAATTTTCCAATTTTTGTCCCAATTCTTCCCATTCCCATTGAAACTTTTCAAATCCCTCTCCAAATTGTTGAAATTCTCTTGAAGCTTTTAAAATTCTCTCTAGAATTTTCAAAATCCATGTCCACATGTTTACAATTTCACGTCAAAAAATGGCTAAAATTCCAGTTGAAATGTTTTCAAAGTCCCTTAAAAATTTTCCAATTTTTGTCCCAATTCTTCCCATTCCCATTGAAACTTTTCAAATCCCTCTCAACATTGTTGAAATTCTCTTGAAGCTTTTAAAATTCTCTCTAGAATTTTCAAAATCCATGTCCACATGTTTACAATTTCACGTCAAAAAATGGCTAAAATTCCAGTTGAAATTTTTTCAAAGTCCCTTCAAAATTTTCCAATTTTTGTCCCAATTCTTCCCATTCCCATTGAAACTTTTCAAATCCCTCTCAAAATTGTTGAAATTCTCTTGAAGCTTTTAAAATTCTCTCGAGAATTTTCAAAATCCATGTCCACATGTTTACAATTTCACGTCAAAAAATGGCTAAAATTCCCGTTGAAATGTTTTCAAAGTCCCTGAAAAATTTTCCAATTTTTGTCCCAATTCTTCCCATTCCCATTGAAACTTTTCAAATCCCTCTCAAAATTGTTGAAATTCTCTTGAAGCTTTTAAAATTCTCTCTAGAATTTTCAAAATCCATGTCCACATGTTTACAATTTCACGGAATAAAATGGCTAAAATTCCAGTTGAAATTTTTCAAAGTCCCTTCAAAATTTTCCAATTTTTGTCCCAATTCTTCCCATTCCCATTGAAACTTTTCAAATCCCTCTCAACATTGTTGAAATTCTCTTGAAGCTTTTAAAATTCTCTCTAGAATTTTCAAAATCCATGTCCACATGTTTACAATTTCACGTCAAAAAATGGCTAAAATTCCAGTTGAAATTTTTTCAAAGTCCCTTCAAAATTTTCCAATTTTTGTCCCAATTCTTCCCATTCCCATTGAAACTTTTCAAATCCCTCTCAAAATTGTTGAAATTCTGTTGAAGCTTTTAAAATTCTCTCTAGAATTTTCAAAATCCATGTCCACATGTTTACAATTTCACGTCAAAAAATGGCTAAAATTCCAGTTGAAATTTTTTCAAAGTCCCTTAAAAATTTTCCAATTTTTGTCCCAATTCTTCCCATTCCCATTGAAACTTTTCAAATCCCTCTCAAAATTGTTGAAATTCTCTTGAAGCTTTCAAAATTCTCTCTAGAATTTTCAAAATCCATGTCCACATGTTTACAATTTCACGTCAAAAAATGGCTAAAATTCCAGTGGAAATTTTTTCAAAGTCCCTTCAAAATTTTCCAATTTTTGTCCCAATTCTTCCCATTCCCATTGAAACTTTTCAAATCCCTCTCAAATTGTTGAAATTCTCTTGAAGCTTTTAAAATTCTCTCCAGAATTTTCAAAATCCATGTCCACATGTTTACAATTTCACGGAATAAAATGGCTAAAATTCCAGTAGAAATTTTTTCAAAGTCCCTGAAAAATTTTCCAATTTTTGTCCCAATTCTTCCCATTCCCATTGAAACTTTTCAAATCCCTCTCAAAATTGTTGAAATTCTCTTGAAGCTTTTAAAATTCTCTCGAGAATTTTCAAAATCCATGTCCACATGTTTACAATTTCACGTAAAAAAATGGCTAAAATTCCAGTGGAAATTTTTTCAAAGTCCCTGAAAAATTTTCCAATTTTTGTCCCAATTCTTCCCATTCCCATTGAAACTTTTCAAATCCCTCTCAAAATTGTTGAAATTCTCTTGAAGCTTTTAAAATTCTCTCGAGAATTTTCAAAATCCATGTCCACATGTTTACAATTTCACGTCAAAAAATGGCTAAAATTCCAGTTGAAATTTTTTCAAAGTCCCTGAAAATTTTCCAATTTTTGTCCCAATTCTTCCCATTCCCATTGAAACTTTTCAAATCCCTCTCAACATTGTTGAAATTCTCTTGAAGCTTTTAAAATTCTCTCGAGAATTTTCAAAATCCATGTCCACATGTTTACAATTTCACGTCAAAAAATGACTAAAATTCCAGTTGAAATTTTTTCAAAGTCCCTTAAAAATTTTCCAATTTTTGTCCCAATTCTTCCCATTCCCATTGAAACTTTTCAAATCCCTCTCAAAATTGTTGATATTCTGTTGAAGCTTTTAAAATTCTCTCTAGAATTTTCAAAATCCATGTCCACAGTTTTACAATTTCATGTCAAAAAATGGCTAAAATTCCAGTTGAAATTTTTCAAAGTCCCTTAAAAATTTTCCAATTTTTGTCCCAATTCTTCCCATTCCCATTGAAACTTTTCAAATCCCTCTCAAAATTGTTGAAATTCTCTTGAAGCTTTTAAAATTCTCTCTAGAATTTTCAAAATCCATGTCCACATGTTTACAATTTCACGTCAAAAATGGCTAAAATTCCAGTGGAAATGTTTTCAAAGTCCCTTCAAAATTTTCCAATTTTTGTCCCAATTCTTCCCATTCCCATTGAAACTTTTCAAATCCCTCTCAAAATCGTTGAAATTCTCTTGAAGCTTTTAAAATTCTCTCTAGAATTTTCAAAATCCATGTCCACATGTTCACAATTTCACGTCAAAAAATGGCTAAAATTCCCGTTGAAATGTTTTCAAAGTCCCTTAAAAATTTTCCAATTTTTGTCCCAATTCTTCCCATTCCCATTGAAACTTTTCAAATCCCTCTCAAAATTGTTGAAATTCTCTTGAAGCTTTTAAAATTCTCTCTAGAATTTTCAAAATCCATGTCCACATGTTTACAATTTCACGTCAAAAAATGGCTAAAATTCCAGTTGAAATTTTTTCAAAGTCCCTTAAAAATTTTCCAATTTTTGTCCCAATTCTTCCCATTCCCATTGAAACTTTACAAATCCCTCTCAAAATTGTTGAAATTCTCTTGAAGCTTTTAAAATTCTCTCTAGAATTTTCAAAATCCACTTCATCATGTTTACAATTTCAAGTCAAAAAATGGCTAAAATTCCAGTTGAAATTTTTTCAAAGTCCCTGAAAAATTTTCCAATTTTTGTCCCAATTCTTCCCATTCCCATTGAAACTTTTCAAATCCCTCTCAAAATTGTTGAAATTCTGTTGAAGCTTTTAAAATTCTCTCTAGAATTTTCAAAATCCATGTCCACATGTTTACAATTTCACGTCAAAAAATGGCTAAAATTCCAGTTGAAATTTTTTCAAAGTCCCTGAAAAATTTTCCAATTTTTGTCCCAATTCTTCCCATTCCCATTGAAACTTTTCAAATCCCTCTCAAAATTGTTGAAATTCTGTTGAAGCTTTTAAAATTCTCTCTAGAATTTTCAAAATCCATGTCCACATGTTTACAATTTCACGTCAAAAAATGGCTAAAATTCCAGTTGAAATTTTTTCAAAGTCCCTTAAAAATTTTCCAATTTTTGTCCCAATTCTTCCCATTCCCATTGAAACTTTTCAAATCCCTCTCAAAATTGTTGAAATTCTCTTGAAGCTTTTAAAATTCTCTCTAGAATTTTCAAAATCTATGTCCACATGTTTACAATTTCACGTCAAAAAATGGCTAAAATTCCAGTTGAAATTTTTTCAAAGTCCCTTCAAAATTTTCCAATTTTTGTCCCAATTCTTCCCATTCCCATTGAAACTTTTCAAATCCCTCTCAAAATTGTTGAAATTCTGTTGAAGCTTTTAAAATTCTCTCTAGAATTTTCAAAATCTATGGCCACATGTTTACAATTTCACGTCAAAAAATGGCTAAAATTCCAGTTGAAATTTTTTCAAAGTCCCTTAAAAATTTTCCAATTTTTGTCCCAATTCTTCCCATTCCCATTGAAACTTTTCAAATCCCTCTCAAAATTGTTGAAATTCTCTTGAAGCTTTTAAAATTCTCTCTAGAATTTTCAAAATCCATGTCCACATGTTTACAATTTCACGTCAAAAAATGGCTAAAATTCCAGTTGCAATTTTTTCAAAGTCCCTTAAAAATTTTCCAATTTTTGTCCCAATTCTTCCCATTCCCATTGAAACTTTTCAAATCCCTCTCAAAATTGTTGAAATTCTCTTGAAGCTTTTAAAATTCTCTCTAGAATTTTCAAAATCCATGTCCACATGTTTACAATTTCACGTCAAAAAATGGCTAAAATTCCAGTTGAAATTTTTTCAAAGTCCCTTAAAAATTTTCCAATTTTGTCCCAATTCTTCCCATTCCCATTGAAACTTTTCAAATCCCTCTCAAAATTGTTGAAATTCTCTTGAAGCTTTTAAAATTCTCTCTAGAATTTTCAAAATCCATGGCCACATGTTTACAATTTCACGTCAAAAAATGGCTAAAATTCCAGTTGAAATTTTTTCAAAGTCCCTGAAAAATTTTCCAATTTTTGTCCCAATTCTTCCCATTCCCATTGAAACTTTTCAAATCCCTCTCAAAATTGTTGAAATTCTGTTGAAGCTTTTAAAATTCTCTCTAGAATTTTCAAAATCCACTTCATCATGTTTACAATTTCACGTCAAAAAATGGCTAAAATTCCAGTTGCAATTTTTTCAAAGTCCCTTAAAAATTTTCCAATTTTTGCCCCAATTCTTCCCATTCCCATTGAAACTTTTCAAATCCCTCTCAAAATTGTTGAAATTCTCTTGAAGCTTTTAAAATTCTCTCTAGAATTTTCAAATCCATGTCCACATGTTTACAATTTCACGTCAAAAAATGGCTAAAATTCCAGTTGAAATTTTTTCAAAGTCCCTTAAAAATTTTCCAATTTTTGTCCCAATTCTTCCCATTCCCATTGAAACTTTTCAAATCCCTCTCAAAATTGTTGAAATTCTGTTGAAGCTTTTAAAATTCTCTCTAGAATTTTCAAAATCCATGTCCACATGTTTACAATTTCACGTCAAAAAATGGCTAAAATTCCAGTTGAAATTTTTTCAAAGTCCCTTAAAAATTTTCCAATTTTTGTCCCAATTCTTCCCATTCCCATTGAAACTTTTCAAATCCCTCTCAAAATTGTTGAAATTCTGTTGAAGCTTTTAAAATTCTCTCTAGAATTTTCAAAATCCATGTCCACATGTTTACAATTTCACGTCAAAAAATGGCTAAAATTCCAGTTGAAATTTTTTCAAAGTCCCTTAAAAATTTTCCAATTTTTGTCCCAATTCTTCCCATTCCCATTGAAACTTTTCAAATCCCTCTCAAAATTGTTGAAATTCTGTTGAAGCTTTTAAAATTCTCTCTAGAATTTTCAAAATCCATGTCCACATGTTTACAATTTCACGTCAAAAAATGGCTAAAATTCCAGTTGAAATTTTTTCAAAGTCCCTTAAAAATTTTCCAATTTTTGTCCCAATTCTTCCCATTCCCATTGAAACTTTTCAAATCCCTCTCAAAATTGTTGAAATTCTGTTGAAGCTTTTAAAATTCTCTCTAGAATTTTCAAAATCCATGTCCACATGTTTACAATTTCACGTCAAAAAATGGCTAAAATTCCAGTTGAAATTTTTTCAAAGTCCCTGAAAAATTTTCCAATTTTTGTCCCAATTCTTCCCATTCCCATTGAAACTTTTCAAATCCCTCTCAAAATTGTTGAAATTCTCTTGAAGCTTTTAAAATTCTCTCTAGAATTTTCAAAATCCATGTCCACATGTTTACAATTTCACGTCAAAAAATGGCTAAAATTCCAGTTGAAATTTTTTCAAAGTCCCTGAAAAATTTTCCAATTTTGTCCCAATTCTTCCCATTCCCATTGAAACTTTTCAAATCCCTCTCAAAATTGTTGAAATTCTGTTGAAGCTTTTAAAATTCTCTCTAGAATTTTCAAAATCCATGTCCACATGTTTACAATTTCACGTCAAAAAATGGCTAAAATTCCAGTTGCAATTTTTTCAAAGTCCCTTAAAAATTTCCAATTTTTGTCCCAATTCTTCCCATTCCCATTGAAACTTTTCAAATCCCTCTCAAAATTGTTGAAATTCTCTTGAAACTTTTAAAATTCTCTCTAGAATTTTCAAAATCCATGTCCACATGTTTACAATTTCACGTCAAAAAATGGCTAAAATTCCAGTTGAAATTTTTTCAAAGTCCCTGAAAAATTTTCCAATTTTTGTCCCAATTCTTCCCATTCCCATTGAAACTTTTCAAATCCCTCTCAAAATTGTTGAAATTCTCTTGAAGCTTTTAAAATTCTCTCTAGAATTTTCAAAATCCATGTCCACATGTTTACAATTTCACGTCAAAAAATGGCTAAAATTCCAGTTGAAATTTTTTCAAAGTCCCTTCAAAATTTTCCAATTTTTGTCCCAATTCTTCCCATTCCCATTGAAACTTTTCAAATCCCTCTCAAAATTGTTGAAATTCTGTTGAAGCTTTTAAAATTCTCTCTAGAATTTTCAAAATCCATGTCCACATGTTTACAATTTCACGTCAAAAAATGGCTAAAATTCCAGTTGAAATTTTTTCAAAGTCCCTTAAAAATTTTCCAATTTTTGTCCCAATTCTTCCCATTCCCATTGAAACTTTTCAAATCCCTCTCAAAATTGTTGAAATTCTCTTGAAGCTTTTAAAATTCTCTCTAGAATTTTCAAAATCCATGTCCACATGTTTACAATTTCACGTCAAAAAATGGCTAAAATTCCAGTTGCAATTTTTTCAAAGTCCCTTAAAAATTTTCCAATTTTTGTCCCAATTCTTCCCATTCCCATTGAAACTTTTCAAATCCCTCTCAAAATTGTTGAAATTCTGTTGAAGCTTTTAAAATTCTCTCTAGAATTTTCAAAATCCATGTCCACATGTTTACAATTTCACGTCAAAAAATGGCTAAAATTCCAGTTGAAATTTTTTCAAAGTCCCTTCAAAATTTTCCAATTTTTGTCCCAATTCTTCCCATTCCCATTGAAACTTTTCAAATCCCTCTCAAAATTGTGGAAATTCTGTTGAAGCTTTTAAAATTCTCTCTAGAATTTTCAAAATCCATGTCCACATGTTTACAATTTCACGTCAAAAAATGGCTAAAATTCCAGTTGAAATTTTTTCAAAGTCCCTTAAAAATTTTCCAATTTTTGTCCCAATTCTTCCCATTCCCATTGAAACTTTTCAAATCCCTCTCAAAATTGTTGAAATTCTGTTGAAGCTTTTAAAATTCTCTCTAGAATTTTCAAAATCCATGTCCACATGTTTACAATTTCACGTCAAAAAATGGCTAAAATTCCAGTTGAAATTTTTTCAAAGTCCCTTCAAAATTTTCCAATTTTTGTCCCAATTCTTCCCATTCCCATTGAAACTTTTCAAATCCCTCTCAAAATTGTTGAAATTCTGTTGAAGCTTTTAAAATTCTCTCTAGAATTTTCAAAATCCATGTCCACATGTTTACAATTTCACGTCAAAAAATGGCTAAAATTCCAGTTGAAATTTTTTCAAAGTCCCTTCAAAATTTTCCAATTTTTGTCCCAATTCTTCCCATTCCCATTGAAACTTTTCAAATCCCTCTCAAAATTGTTGAAATTCTGTTGAAGCTTTTAAAATTCTCTCTAGAATTTTCAAAATCCACTGTCACATGTTTACAATTTCACGTCAAAAAATGGCTAAAATTCCAGTTGAAATTTTTTCAAAGTCCCTTAAAAATTTTCCAATTTTTGCCCCAATTCTTCCCATTCCCATTGAAACTTTTCAAATCCCTCTCAAAATTGTTGAAATTCTGTTGAAGCTTTTAAAATTCTCTCTAGAATTTTCAAAATCCATGTCCACATGTTTACAATTTCACGTCAAAAAATGGCTAAAATTCCAGTTGAAATTTTTTCAAAGTCCCTTAAAAATTTTCCAATTTTTGTCCCAATTCTTCCCATTCCCATTGAAACTTTTCAAATCCCTCTCAAAATTGTTGAAATTCTGTTGAAGCTTTTAAAATTCTCTCTAGAATTTTCAAAATCCATGTCCACATGTTTACAATTTCACGTCAAAAAATGGCTAAAATTCCAGTTGAAATTTTTTCAAAGTCCCTTAAAAATTTTCCAATTTTTGTCCCAATTCTTCCCATTCCCATTGAAACTTTTCAAATCCCTCTCAAAATTGTTGAAATTCTGTTGAAGCTTTTAAAATTCTCTCTAGAATTTTCAAAATCCATGTCCACATGTTTACAATTTCACGTCAAAAAATGGCTAAAATTCCAGTTGCAATTTTTTCAAAGTCCCTTAAAAATTTTCCAATTTTTGTCCCAATTCTTCCCATTCCCATTGAAACTTTTCAAATCCCTCTCAAAATTGTTGAAATTCTCTTGAAGCTTTTAAAATTCTCTCTAGAATTTTCAAAATCCATGTCCACATGTTTACAATTTCACGTCAAAAAATGGCTAAAATTCCAGTTGCAATTTTTTCAAAGTCCCTTAAAAATTTTCCATTTTTGTCCCAATTCTTCCCATTCCCATTGAAACTTTTCAAATCCCTCTCAAAATTGTTGAAATTCTCTTGAAGCTTTTAAAATTCTCTCTAGAATTTTCAAAATCCATGTCCACATGTTTACAATTTCACGTCAAAAAATGGCTAAAATTCCAGTTGCAATTTTTTCAAAGTCCCTGAAAAATTTTCCAATTTTTGTCCCAATTCTTCCCATTCCCATTGAAACTTTTCAAATCCCTCTCA